>NC_043981.1:20428829-20446329 GCF_902150065.1 Myripristis murdjan
TATGTCCCACCTTTATTTTTCCATGATTTTTCTTAGAGCAGATACTGAAATTCTCTGTTTCTGCTTTGTGATTTAAATCTGTGGAAGCTGCTTCATCAATAAACTTTATTTTTCTATTTCAAGAATTAAAGAATTTTTGGATGAATGGTGACATTTTGCTGTTTTTTTTTTTTTATTGTCAGTAACCCTCTGTGTGTCGCTCGTCTGTAGGCATGGCCGGCTGATCAGCTGATTGGCTGCCCGGCTGATTGGCGTCCCGCAGGCAGGCGCTCCAGTTGGACGCTGCAGCAGAGGACCGCCCACTCACAGCATGGTGAGCTCAGCGACAATAGAAACCCCACGACACCCAAACGACAGTAAACTGCACATTTTAGTTTGATATATTTTAGTTGACCTTCCCTTTAACCTGAAAAAATGCATTTTCCAGTGACTGGATGTTGATCACTGTTTTGTGTAAATGTGTCAGAAACTGGCCCTCTCTGTCAGTCCAGCTGGAGAAGCAGAGCTCCTCTGAACGGCCTCGCTCTCTAGTTTGTGTGTGTAAAGTTTGATGAGGCTGTGATTCTCCTAGAGGTCACTAGAGGTCATTTTCTCCAGCGACGTCCAGTCTGACAAAAGTCTCTGCCTGCAGTGAAATGGCTGCTATGGGGGCCAACATCATCACACAGGAATCAAATGTGGCTCATTGAATCCACAAGAGTCTCAGCTTTCCAGTCAAAGCAACTGATGCAGCTCCAAGACTGTTTAGGCCCCAGTCTGCACACACACACCATTTTACAACAGGCCACAAGAACACATGTGGACTGCAGGCTTTGGGGCCCAAACTGCATGGGATTAGCAGAAGGTGGGCGTGTCTGCAGAGGGGAGAGAACCCATTTTCATTCACACAGCTGGAGGTCAGAGGTCAAGGGACCCTGCTGGAAATGACAGATTTTTCAAGGCCAGTAACAGAATGCAGTAGAATATACAGTAGTATTCAAAAGTTTGGGGTTGCCAGGAAATTTTTGTTTTTGAAAGAAACTGATACGTTCATTAACAGCTGAAATCAACTGTGCTGTCAGCTGAGGCTGAAAATATCTTTCATTCATTTCCAAAAAACATCCATGACAGCATAAAGGGAATCTCTTTAAACAGCCAGCAGCATAAAATGTCACTATATGCTGATGATGATTTGATTTATCGAGGTGCTCGAGACAATCAGTTCCTAAATTGCTTGTATCAATAAGTGAATATGATTCTCTCTCTGGATACAAATAAATTTTTCTAAACATGAAGCTCGCAAACGTCCGACCCAAACATCTCACGACCATTTGTCCGCTCCCCAGCAGGCTTCTCGTATTTAAGTGTGAAAGTCTCCACACGGTTAATAGATCTTTACAAATCTTTTAAAAAGCTTCTAATAATGTTGTCAAAAAAATTTGCACAGCCACACAGATCCATACTATCATTTATTTGGTGCAAAAAAGGCCCAGGCGAAGATAGAGCTTGGTGGTTCTGCAGCACCGTCATCCTCGTTTCACCAGTTGGCTGCTCAGGTTCTCTTGGACCAGCTCACAGATGACCCTGACTCTCCTGGAAAAGTTTCAACGCTGATTAAAACAAGACAGAAGACGGTCCACTGTGGTCCTGAAGGGATGGACCCGGTCGGCAGCAGCACTCAGGCTAAATGAAGCTCAGTTGGTGCTGAGAAAACCTCCTCCACACCGTCACACCGGCTGGAACGACTGGTTATTTGAGTTCCTGTTGCCTTTTATCAGCTCCAACAGGTTGTCTGTTCTCGGTTTTGTTTTGTCCCAGAGAACTGCTGCTCGCTGGGTGTTTTCTCTTTTCCGGACAGTTCTCTGGAAACCCAGAGATGGACAGATCAGCAGTTTCTGAAACAGCCACACCCCGTTCAGAGTCACTTAAATCCCCTTTCCTCCCCGTTCTGATGCTCGGTTTGAACTTCAGCAGATCATCTTGACCATGTCTACAGGCCTGAATGCACTGAGCTGCTGCCGTGTGATTGGCTGATTAGATAGCTGTGTTAACGAGCAGTTGAACAGGTGGACCTAATGAAGTGACTGTTCAGTGTACAATGATGTAAAAATCCCAGTGTGGAAATGCTAACAAGTATGTCTTTTTTAAACTCTTTTAATCCCAGGAGCCTGCTGGTGGGCTTTTATTTTTTAAAGGGTTTTATTTAATCCTCTTGACCAAAATTCATTTTATTTTGTTTTGTTGTTAAATATTTTGGGCAGGGAATTTTCGGGACTTTTGATGATGACTTTCTGGTCTTTTTTTCTCCAACAAAGCCCATTTATGGTAACTTTTTAAAACAGTTTTTTGGGGTATGCTTTATTTGTCATTTAATTTTTACTATAATTACTATTAATACAAATTTTTCAGTTTCTTTTCTGATTGGCTCAGTGGATTTTAATTTTTTTTTCTCAGGTTTGAAGGTGTTAATATCTAATATTTGATTGAAACAAATGTGGAGTGTGTTACCTCAGGGTTTCGTCATGAGCACTGACTCTCAAAGTTTCGGCAGTGATTAGAGACAAAAACACGATTCCAAACCTCTGATCGGCCGCGTGCATCGATGTAAAAACCGCAGCGTACGAATGCAGCGTCTGTCAGACTCGCCGACGTGAACCTCGCTGCTTTTCCATTAACGCCGGTTCACCCGGAGTTTAATCTTCCCTCCCACCGCACTTTTTCGATTTTGGCGTCCTGAAAATGCAGCCTGAGTGAAAAATCTGCGGTCGGTCCTGCTCGCCTCAGCCGGCCGCCCAGCTGTCTGGATAATTTCCTAATCGCCCTGCGGCTGATAGCCAATCGGAGATGGTTCAGCAAGCCGCGTGACAGGAAATTCAATTAACCTGTTTCCTGGCTTCAGTATTCTGCTCTCCCTCTCCCTCTCCCTCTCTCTCTCTCTCTCTGTTTATCTCCTGCTTCCTTTTCCTCTCTTCCTCTCTCTGCCTTTCCTCCTGCTCTCCCTTTGTCTCTCTCGCTCTCTCTTTTTTCCCTCTCTCTCTCTGCGAGTGACAGAGTAGCTTCAGGCGTCGTATGTTATCCAGGAATACTGGGGGGGAAAAAAATGTCCGTTCTTATTTTTTCTCCATGAGAGGAAGATCAAATCACCGGCGAGATGTCCTGCAAGAGTTGTGCTGCAGAGTCTCCAAAGGCTAAAAAAAGAAAAAGAAAAAAAAAGCCTTTTTCCTTCCTAAACGTCCTGCTTGTCCTTGAAGGGTGAATCTCAAGCGTGTGGTTTATTTTTATTGTACTCAATATTTTAATAATCCAGGCCCTGTGTTGGACACTGAGGGGGGATTTAGTTGTATTTTCCCCTCAAAGGCAAATGGTCTTATTCTGTTCTGTCATGTTTCATCACATTTCTTTGCCCCCCGCCCACTCATCTATCAGAGGACTTGAATATAAAGATGAAATAGACATTTTCTACATTCTAGATTTGTGCCTTTTCCGCCCTATCTAGTGCGCGATTTTATTTTTTAGAGCCAAATCTTTCAGAATATCGAGTTGCACAAGATTTAAGCTGAGTTTGAGCTTTTCCTTTCCTTTGTCTCGACTCAAATCGCTCAGGGACGAAAGCCTCCCCTGGGTTCTACCTGACTTAATCAATGTAGATCAGATTAAATTTCATTTTCAATATCAATCTTGAACATGCACACATGTCAAACCAAATGTAACTGAATGTGGAGCTTTGAAGCAACAATTTCATGAGTAATTTCAGGATACTTTTTTTCATATGATTTTATTTTAAATATATTAGTACAAATTGTTCACTATTTTGCTTTTTTGCTAATTGGCCAAGCACCATATCCTCCATGTCTTTGACGGAAATTCAGTGAATTTTCTCAGGTTTCCAAGGTTAATATCTCATTTTTTATTGAACCAAATGTGGAATATCTTACCTCCAGCTTGTGTCATTAACACTGACTCTCCTCTCATTTCCATGCAGGTGGATGCCAGTGCTGCTTGCAGAATGAACCCGCTAGCTGCCCTCAGTATTGACCGCAACGCCCTGATGAGGGAGAACCTTCGTGCCCACGGAGGAATCTTCTATCCCGGCATTCGCCCTCTCTCCACTGAAAAGCCCCAGGAACCAGGCACCTCCCTCCCGCTGGGCTACGACCTCCTGTACAAACCAGATGTGACTGTGCTGGATAGCCAGAAACCCAGCAATGGCTATGTTGGACTTTATAAGAGCCCTCCTCCTGGGCTGCAGAAGCCGCTGCTGGTCCCCACAGGAGGAGGCGATGGCTTGGGCCTGGACCGCCCGGTGGGACCCAACAACAAGCCGTCAGAGCTGAGCCTGAATGGTGCCGGCAGCTTCCTGAGGCTGCCCTGGGTCAGCCCTTACGCTGATGCAGGGATGTACCCCTTCCTGGATATGGCATACAAGGCCTCCTTCCTTTCCCAGCCGTCCCCCTACCTCCACCAGCAGCTGGCCTACCAGTCCTTGTGTGCTGCTGGGGCGGGAGGCAGCGCCGCTGGGGCAGAGCGGCTCTTCTACCTGCCCCCATACCCTCCGGCCCCCATCTCCTCCCCACTGGCTCCTCCGATCAGAATCCCAACAGCAACACCAGCCCCTGCTGTGCTTTCCCCTCTGGCTCACTGCCAGGACAAGGCCCTGCAAGGCATTGGTCCTCAGGTCCACCAGGAGCCGTCCGCCTTCAGCACCAGTCCTCAGATCCTCCAGGAGCCCCAGTCTCAGCCACAGGCTGCTCACCATTCTGAACGACAGCATGGCAGCAGTGGTAGCGGTAGTGCTAAGGTCAGTCGGCCCAATTCTGGTAAGAATTCTGGCAGTCTCAACAACAGTGGTGGAAGTAACGGTGCCAGCTCTGCTAGCAACCCTGCTTTAGAGTCACCTCCAGCACTTGTGAACCATTCTCCCCGCTCTGCTCCAGGCCCTGCCCAGGTCTTGGTACACACACCCCACAGTGAAAGCCCGTCCGAGCACCAGAAATCCCTTTACAGAAGCCCCTCTTCATCCTCCTCTTCACTGTCGGTGTCGCATCCCTTCTACATGAGCAGCCTGAACTCCGAGCACTCAGGCAGCAACAAAACCAAAGATGCCAGCACAGACCACTGGAGGGAGGAGCAGGGTAGATCACCTTCAAAGACATCACTGAACAGGGCTGTACCCCAAACATCTGCCAAAAATCCTGGGGAGAAGCCCTTGGATCTGTCTGCCAAAGAGTTGGAAGCTTTCCCAAATGGATTCCCATCCAACCTGGAGGCCTTGGCCAAGCTGGGGTACCTGCCACCATCACGTTATGGCTTGTTAGCAAGTCAAGAGCAGCATTTGAAAGAGGGTCTGTCACCACCTGCAAGCACATCAGCAAAGACGCCTGATCGTCCTGAGATGATCAGCACTGTTCCCTCTGCCTGGGTCGTTCCTGGCCCCGCCTCAACTGTCAGCTCTGACTCCAACCACAGTAAAGCCTCTCCAGCTATCAAAAACAAGAACCTGGACAATATTCCTCAAAGTTCCCCTGGCTCCAGGACAGTTCAGGTAAACAGTACCATTATCCCCAGCCCTGCCTCAAGCGGAAGACCCTCTTCATCATCCCCTTCCCCTAAAGCCAAAGCTGAATGGTCAAGATCCTCCCCCAGTGATTCTGACAAAGTCTCTCTAGCGAATAAAGCAGGAACTCATCCATCATCTGTTGGGAAACAGACCACAACTCCTGTCAAACCAGAGGGTCAGGACAACCCGTCCTGCCCGGAAAACGGAAACCCCTCTGGCCAAATCTACAGTGACTCCTACCTCCCACCCAGCTTAGCCTACACTAACCGCTACATCCCTTACTCAGTCGCTGAAAACATGTCCTTGCCACACATAACAATACCAGGCAAAGGGCCTATCTATCCCCACCCAGTCCTCCTTGGCAGCAGCAGCTTGTACCCACCTCGCCTTGCACCAAAACATGGCCTCCCCTATGGAATCCATCCAAGCCAGGGTGACTACCTGACCTATCACAACTCCCAGGAGATGGCTCACCCCCTCATGTCCTCTCACCTGGGTCTTGACACCAAAGACCGGCTGGAGAACAGGTCCAAACCACTGGATAAACCCTGGAACACAGAATCCTACAGGAACCAGACGATTCCAGAAACTGACAATTCTCACAAGAGTGAGAAAGAGGCAGACAAGCCCACAAACCAAATCTTAAAATCCTCTAGCAAAAGCCTGGCAACTGCCAGAGATGAGGTGGTTTGCATCGACCTGGTGCACGACGAGCCACATGGCAATTTGTCTATACCTAAGCGCAGCTCCCCATCTGCCAGGAGAGAGGATTCCTCCAAGCATGTTGGCAGTGGGAGCAGCTGTAACCACATGCAAGAGAGAGAGCCAGGGCCTGCAAAAACTTTTGTTCCTGGCCAGGCTGCAGAGCACAGAGCAGGCCAGCTAGACAGACTGTTGGACATACAAGCCGACCAGCGCTGCCAGCACCGGCCCCTGGAGGAGGCCTTACCACCCCATGCTTCTCAGCCTCAGTCTCCTCATCCAGCTTCTCCTCCTCCTACTCCTTGCAGTGAAGAAATCCCAGAGGAGGAACCATCCAGCCCCCTCCCAGATGTCCCAGAGGAGCAGACGATGCGTTGTGCCCGTACTTCTCTGGAGCAGTTTTCCAGAAAACGCACCATGAGACCCTCCATTGAGAGCGGTAACTTGCTGAGCACTTACTGTGGGAATAATGGCATTGATGGGAAGAGTGCTGGTCTGGACGCTAAGTCAGAGGACTTGACGAATAGAAACTTTAACCCTGAACCACGTGTTAGTGGAAATAGCAACTCCGCAGGCCTTGGTAGCAGAGAAAGCAATTCTACTGTTTCTACCAGTTCTGCTACTTCTATGGGCTCAGGGTGTGGGATAAGCACCTCTAAGGCTCCAGCATATGGAAACAGTAATTCTGACAGTCCAGTTTGCAGTACCTTTAATTCCATGGGACCAGCATCGAGAGATTTCAGTTCGAGGGCCCCGGTCTGCAGAACCTTCAATCCTAAGACCCCACCTGGTGGAAATGTGAATCCTCGGTGCCCACCGTGTGTGAACGTCAACCCAAGAGCTCCTACCTGTAACAACAGAGACTTAACCAGTGCAAATTTTGCAAACAGAAGTTTTGTGGGCCCATGCTGCAGAAACTTGGCTCTGAGGGCTCCGGCTTGTGAGCCCAGAATATTCAGCGGCCCGGCACGTGGAAATAGCAATCTCATGGCTCAAAACTGTAGGACCCCCAATCCCAGGTTTCCAACTTGTGAAAACCGCAATGCTGTGCGCCCGACTTGCGGAACCATGAATGTCAGGGCTCCAGCATGTGGAAAGAACAATTTCAGCAGTCCAAATTGTGGAAACAGCCTCTCTAAAGACCAGCCTTTTGGAAATAATCAAACCTGTGTAAATAACAATTCCAGGGTTCCCACATATGGAAGCAATATTCCACGGGGCCCAACCTGTCGGCACCTTTCACCTGCCAACGCTGTCACCGGGGGCTTTAACAAGAGGCCCGCGGATATGACTGCAGAACCGCAGGTTAACAGAGACCTGACGTGCGACATCCTTTCCTGTGGTGAGATGGGAGCCAAGAGACAGAATCAAAACCCCGGCATCACTGCCGCCAGCTGCATGGATGAGAAAATGGAGGCCGGCTGCCAGGATGACGTGGACTCCCTGCCGGATGAGGACGAGGGCCAAGGCGGCAGGGCCCGGCGCTCCAGCCTCACCAAGCGCATCGCCAACTCCTCCGGCTACGTGGGCGATCGCTTCAAATGCCTGACCACGGAGCTTTACGCCGACTCCAGCAAACTGAGCCGAGAGCAGCGGGCGCTCCAGGTGAGTTCCCACTTGGGACTTTTTTTTTATCCAGCCTTCTTTCAAACAACTCTTACATTCTTGATTTGATGTATTTCCTGTTTGGTCTGAAATAGTGCACAACAGGATCAGTCACAAGTGTAAACCAATGGGATCTCAGTTTGGCAGTGAAACAGTTTTATTTTGAAGGGATGAGGTGGATGAGAGAGGATGTTTAAAGATCAGTGAAGGTTTACAGGAAGTCGAGGTCATGCGAGGTCGTGCCGCGGTCAGGTCCCAGCAGACGGACTGTTTTTTCTGCCGTCGCAGAGGAGAGCCGACAAAACATCACGGCCTCGCCGGGTTGCTAGTTGAAATCTGCGGCTCTGGGACGGATCGGGTCCACAGGCCGACACGATCCGATCCACATCCACAAACCAACCGACCGGCTGCAGTGTCAGGACAGTCATTTTAATGTGTGTGTGTGTGTTCAATTGTAGAAATTGCACACACACACACACACACGTGAGGACGGAGAGGGTTTCAGAAATGCTCTCAAAAAACAACAAACAATAACAAAAAACTCTGCGAAGAAGCAGTTTGGAGAAATCTCTTTGTTTTCTGATCACCTCCTTTAAATATTTAATCAGGTAATAAAAAACAAATCAGTTCATGATGAAATGATTGATTAGTGGCAGCTCGTCTCCTCCTGGAGGCTCTGACCGAATCACTGCTCCTCCTCCTCCTCCTCCTCCTCCTCCTCCTCCTCAGGTTTCCTCTCTCTCCTCCTGTTTCATGTGCCAATGTTTTGGGTCGCGGCGAGGGCGAGCTAGCAAAACACACCGCCTGAGAGAGAGAGAGAGAGAGAGAGAGAAAAGGAGGGAAAAAAGACGTGTGTGTGTGTGTGTGTGTGTGTGTGTGTGGCTCCAGGCGACTGTTAACCTGAAAGAAGGAAGAAAATGGTGGCGGAGAGAAAACTCTCTCTCTCTCTCGCTCTCTCCATTCTCACCCTTCCTCGCTCGCTCTTGTTATTCCTCCCTCTCTTTTTCTCTCCTCTCCTCGTCGCCTTGAGAGCCTCCTCTCCTCTCAAATTAAATCTTCCTCCTCCTCCTCCTCCCTGAACAGACGGAGGGAGGAGGAGGAGGGAGGAGGTCTGTGTTTTAATGAAATTCTCCTCTTCCTCTTTTTTCTTCTTCCTCCTCGTCCTTGGAGCTCAGACAGATTAGCCCTGTTTTCACACACACACACACACACACTGAAAATGGGTGTGTGTCCAGATGAATGTGTGTGTGTGTGTGTGTGTGTGTGTGTGTGTGTGTGCACGTGTGAAACTCTGCTCCTCAAAATCTCTTTGTAATTGAATTTTTGTTGCTTTGGTTTATTTCTGAATGAAAGACGGAGGAGAAAAGCTCTTTAATTAAACGGCTCGTCTGGAGCCGGACTGAGAGGAGGCAGCTGGTTGTTGTTGTTGTTGTTGTTGTTGTTGTTCCTGCTGTGCAGCGTCACCTGATGCGTCACCTGGCCGACGGCGACGGCGTGCAGAGAGCCTCGTCCAAATGTCTTGAATTTAATGTTTAGATGTCAAATTTACACAAAAACATGAAAAATGCAGTGAATTGCTTCGTATATTTTGGGGTCGTGATGATGTCGCTCACTGAAACAGCCAACATGCAAATCTGCTGCAGCTTTTTTTTTTTTATATATATAATAAAGTGAAAGACGGAAATCACATCTCATTCAAAATAACATCAAACCAGAGAGGAGCCAGGGGATTATTTTTGGGATTTACACCGAGCATCTCCAGTCTGACCAGCTCAGCTCAGCAGCTCCTCCATAACTTCCACCTTTTATCAAAGTCTATCATGTTCAGTTTGTGTTGACATTGTGCAGAATGTGTCTCTTTAATTCTGTGTTTATTACTGAGGCTGTAGTTTGCAGAGGTCTGCTACTGGACTGCATTATACTGAGAGGGGTTTCCAGTTTTTTGTCCTCCGTATTTATATACAATGATGAGGGACAGAATAGTGGAAACAGCTGTCCGTAAAGTGCAGCACTAACTATGAGCTCAACGCCAAACACAGACGTGAATGAACACCTCTGTTACCGTGACAACAAGACAAGCTGGGCATTATAGGCAGCTTTATGGCACAACAGCTGGATTAGACTGGATTAGATTAGATTATCCAGGTAAGGTGGACGCTGGGTGTAACTCATTAAAACCCCGTGAGCCCCGAGCCGCTCTTCCCTCTCAAACTTCAGAGCGAAGCGGCGTTCTGCGTTTTGTTCTTGATCCAAACCCTGTCGGTGTTTCCGCCGCCGCCGCCCCCCCCGCGTTCGCCGCGGACCCCCGCTCCGCTGCCAGGCTTAAAGGGGGATGCCGCTCAAATTAACTCACATTTCGCTCCGGTACGCCCTTGGGTGCCGCTGGCTCGGGGCGCCGGCGCTGGATTTGTAGATCGTTTCACGGGCCATTAATTTTTAAAATGGGTTTGCGGTCGGGGCGGCTGGAGGTGAGCAGGAAATCCAGGCGTGTCAGGCGGCGGGCGGCGAGGGACGAGGCTCCATCAGGAGGCAGACACACGATGAAGAAAGGCTAAACGATGATGACTCAGGAGAGGCTTCATCATCCTCCCTGACCGAAGCAGGACATGAGCTCCTGTCTGCCGGGGCGGGCGGGGGTACAAAGTCATTTTGTGAAATTATTTTTATTGTTATTCGAGTATTAAAGCCGATACACACGAGGAAAATAAATGAATAAATAAAATAAATATTCATCATGTTTGTGCTGGAGCTTCACTAAACTGAATCGTAACAAAGTACGAGTAGCAAATGTCAAATAAAACCAAAAAAAAAATTGTTTTGTCGTCACGTTCCGAGAGACGACGCACAAACAGAACAGCTGCTTCAGTTCAAAAAGCAGATTTTCAAATTAAAAGCCTGTTAGCTGTGGTGTTTAAAGCTAGCTCCTGGGCGCTGCAGCTGTTTCGTCAGTTATATGTTTATATCCTCTTACAGTTGGAACATTAAGTGGATTCTTTAACCAGAGAATTGGAGTTTTCTTTTCCTAGGATGGCGACGGATTGTCTTAAATTCATTCTCTACAGCCTTAACCAACATATGTCTGACACTCCATGGCCATCCTAGGAAAAAAGGGACTGTGCTAGGACGTATGACTGTGTGAAGCCGACCTCTTAAAAATGTCCCCCCGGTTATCCGCCCCTTTAAAGGGATTTTTATCAAAATGTTCTTCCTCTCCTCCAACAGACTCTGTTTTCTCTTTCTGATGTCTTTTGTTTTTGTTTTTGTTTTTTGTTGTTTGTTTTTTTTGTTTGTTTTTTTCCAGCGTGCAATGCTGCGCTTCTCCGAGCTGGAGCTGAAGGAGAAAGAGGGAGGAGGAGAAGGAGAAGGAGGAGAAGGAGGAGAAGGAGGAGAGATGACGGAGGCGGCGGCAGAGGTGGTGACAGGGGAGAAAGAGCTGGCACTGATCCAGCAGAGAGAAGAAGAAGAAGAAGAAGAAGAAGAAGAAGGAGGAGGAGGAGGAGGGAGGGGGGAGGAGGAAGAGGAGGAGGAAGAGGAGGAGGGGTGGAGGAGCGTAGGAGGAGGAGGAGGAGGAGGAAGAACTCCCTCTGCAGCCGCCGGCGAGGCACCGAGAGGTAAGAGGATTTCCGGAGAGCTCTGCAGGACGGCGTGCACACACACACACACACACACACACACACACACACACACACACTCACACACACACACACACACACACACACACACACACCTCACACATACACACACTCACACATACACACACACACACACACACACACACAGAAAGAGGCATAAAAAGTCAGACAGGCACGTGCACACACACACACAGATGTACAAACACACACACACACACACGCATCAAGACTTAAATACACACAGCTGTGAACATGCACACACACACACACACACACACACACACACACAGAATAGTTTTTCGGTCGATCTCCCTCGCTTGAAGTCGCTCGCTCTGTTCTCTTTGCTTTTCTCTCGCCTTCTCGTGCGCTCTGGTGGTGTGCACGTGTTCACACACACACACACACCAAGACACACACACACACACACACACACTTTTGAACTCGCTCGCTTTAAGCCATTCATGCTGCTGCCCGCTCTCTCGCTCTCTCTCTTTTTCTCTCTCTCTCCCTTGCATGCCAAGTGTCCACGTTCACACTCACACTCACACTCACACACACACACACACACACACACACACACACACACACACACACACTGCAAATCAGTGCAAACACGCCGGCAAATAATTTAATCTTTTATTCAGTTTTAAAATCAACTTTTTTCTGAAAGGAATTGAAGCAGCCGTTCAACGAGGAGGCTTTTATTTTGTAAAGTCGTTTGTTAATTGATCGGGAGCTGCGATCGATGCCGTTTAGCGTCGATCCAGATAATCCCCCAGCGGCGCCTCCCTGTGGAGGAAGCAGGCGCTGCACCGCCGAAACATCCACGGCCAACCGCCGGAACTACTGGTTTAAAAAAGTACTTTGTTTAAAAAGTACTTTGTTAAAAAAGTACTTTGTTTAAAAAAAGTACTTTATTTAAAGATAAGATATTCCTTTATTAGTCCCACGGTGGGGAAATTTGACACATCACAGCTGCAAAGTGGATAGCAAGATATGAAGCATAATTTACACTATAAACAGTATAAACAGATAATAAGTACCACAGAGCAATAAAAACATTATAAACAAGGAATGTAGAAAAATACTATGTGAACAATTTAAACAATAGAAGAAAAAAACCTAAAACCTGGGGGACAACACACTCCAGAGGTTCAGGGTTAGTGTGAACCCATGAGGCCAAGTGGCAGAAAAAACAAAAAGTACTTTGTTAAAAAAAGTACTTTGTTTAAAAAGTACTTTGTTAAAAAAAGGTGCTGGACTTGTTCGAACATTTTATTTTAACCAAAATAAAAATAAAGACGAGACTTTAGAGAAATCAAAAAGGAGGAGGAGAGAGAGGAGGAGGAGGAGGAGGAGGAGCGACGCCACGCCGGCCCGGGAGCTGCTGGACAGGGAGGGGCCGGACAGTTTATTTTCCTAGGATGGCGACGGAATGTTTTACATTTTGGACGTCATTTTATTCCATCGCCATCCTAGGAAAGGAAACCTGACTGCGGGCGGTTAGCGTAGCCGGGGGGAGGGGCCAGCTGGGACGCATCAGACTCGTCGGCGAACGCGACTCGTTGTGCTGCTGTGTTGGAGCGTTGTGGTCGTTGCCATGGTTACACAGACTGCAGCGGTGGCTAGCTGCGGGTCCACCTGATCCCCGTCAGGCTCCGCCCACGCCAGGCCCCGCCCACGCCAGGCTCCGCCCCCTGTCTGTCAGACCCGGGCCATCTCCTCCTCCTCGGCACGTTTCCTCCCCGGTGTTCCTTTCAGAATAAAAGCAGTGATGTGAGACAGGAAGTGTGTGTGTTGCTGCAGGGCACGTCGGCAGCCGCCTGCGTCTCTGCTCTCCTCCTTTCTTTTTTTCTGTGTGTGTGTGTGTGTGTGTGTGTGTGTGTGTGTGTGTGTGTGTGTTGCGGCAGCCTCGACCGCACGCGCTCACACGACGTTGCCATGACGATCGCCTTTGATGGCCCGTTGCCATGGCGCGTAATGTGGCTGGGAACTATGGGAAGCGCCGTGAGTCAGATGATCGGCGCGTGTGTGTGTGTGTGTGTGTGTGTGTGTGTGTGTGTGTGGCAGGGTGAGCGCATTCCTGTCTAGGCCAGCGCAGGGGCGAGAGACACAGGAAGACAGAAGGAGAGAGAGAGAAAGAGAGAGAGGGAGAGAGAGAGAGGAGGATGAGGAGCGACGCCGGTTAAAACTTAAAAGAGAGAGAGAGACAGAGGGCGAGCGAGGCAGAGAGACATTTAGAAAAGAGAGAGAGAGAGGAAACGAAAGAGAACAGAGGACTGAAAGAGATGAAAGAGAGAGAGAGAGAGAGAGAGAGAGAGAGAGAGCAAAAGGCAACTGTCTTTGATCTGCATGGCTGCTTTCGAACGTCCGGAGAGAGAGAGAGAGAGAGAGAGAGAGAGAGAGAGCGAGCGAGCGAGGTTAACATGAAAGAGAAGAAGGGTAGCGAGGGGGAAAAAAAGGCGAAAAGAGAGAGAGAGAGTGACGAGGGTAGAGCGGGGCGAGAGACGGAGAGAGAGAGAGTTGAAAGAGTGCGCGTGTGTGTGTGTGTGTGTGTGAGTGTGTGTGTGTGTGTGTGTTTGACAGCGGTCTGCTCTCTGGTGTTTGAAGCTAATTCGGTCCCACAGAGCAGACACACTGTTTACAGGCTGTGTGTGTGTGTGTGTGTGTGTGTGTGTGTGTGTGCACACAGGGAGACAGCCAAAGCACCAGGGCGGCCGCTGGAGCGCTGTGTGTGTGTGTGTGTGTGTGTGTGTGTGTGTGTGTGTGTGTGTGAAATCTGAGTCTATGGTTAGAATTGATTTTCTTTAATGAGAGGGCTTCACCTGACATCCGTACACGTGTGTGTGTGTGTGTGTGTTTGTGTGTGTGTGTGTGTGTGTGTGTGTGAGTGTGTGTGTGTGTGTCTGCGTGCGTCTCTCTGTGTGTGTGTGTGTGTGTGTGTGTGTGTGTGTCTGCGTGCGTCTCTGTGTGTGTGTGTGTGTGGCAGGTTAAAGGTTTCAGAGCGGCTGGGAAAGTGAAGCCCAAACTGTCGGGAGTTTCCATCTCAGCGTCCAAAAGCTTTTCTGAGTGGAAACAAAACTCACACACACACACACACACACACACACACACACACACAGTCACATTTTAATATTTTCATATTAATTATTGATGAAGTGTGTATATACATATATCAGACCAATTACTTTTATTTTATTAGTTTTATTTTTGGGAATTTTGAGCAATTTAGCCGCCGACAATCATAAAAATGAACCAAAAAAAAAAAAAAAAAAAGAAGTGATACATAAAGAAATATGGAATAAAATAATATGTTATAATATTTATTACCATAATATAAGTATTTTAAAATATGTTATAATCTTATTTAATCTCATGAGATTTTAGTTAAGATAAAATCGGGCTACATGACAATTAAACAAAAAATTTTAAAATCTGTGCCGCTGTGCTGCACAGCGCCCCCTGGGGGACGCAGCTGGAAACGACCCATGCAAGCGACGGAAACGCGGTTTTGAGAAGCTGCCTCACAAAACAAAAGAATGAATGAATGAATGAATGAATGAATGAATGAATGAATCCACCTTCTGGATGGGAGGAAATGCCAAAGCTAAAAAGGCAGCGCGCTAACAGAGGTCTGATCTGTGTGTGGGGCAGGTGAGCCGCCGGCCTGTCCTCACAGCCACCCCGTCGTCCCGCTGCTCTGCTGTCCCGCCAACAGCCTCCCCGTCCCGCGAGAGGAGAGCCGCCCCACTGAGGAGGAGGAGGAGGAGGAGGAGGAGGAGAGGAAGGAGCAGGAGAGGGTGGAGAAGGAGGAGGAAGGAGGTTTGAAGAAAGACGAGCGGGAGCGGCAGGTGTTTCTGCCGACGGCCCGGACTCTGCTGCAGAGGAGCGTCTCCATGTCGGCCTGCGTGCCCGCCGCCGCCGCCGCCGCCATGTTTACCTCGATCCCCGGCCTGGCACCCGGCCTGGCACCCGGTGTGGCGCCCGGCGTGGCGCCCGGCCTGGCAGCGGCGGCGGCAGCTAACCGGAGGCGGATCTTCAGCCTGGAGCCGTTCCACCAAACCTCCATCAGCAGCAGCCGGCTGAAGAGAGCGAGGGAGGAGAGGGAGGACGAGAGGGAGGAGGACGAGAGCGCTGCCGCCGCCGATCCCACCAAGAGAGCCCGCTTCACCGCCGGTAAGACTCAGCACTTCCTGTTTGTTTTGCTGCTCCTCTGATTGGAGGAAAGAAACTCCTGTGTTTTAAAATGTTATTGATCTTTATTTTCCTGATTTGGGTAAGTCTGACTGTTTTCTTTGATTTGTTTTATTTTTCTGTTTTATTTTTCTGCTATTATTATTATTATTATTATTGTTGTTGCTGTTATTGTTATTGTTATTATTATTATTATTATTATTATTATTATTGCTATATTATATTTCATTATTATTATTTGTATCATCATCATTTAGATGCAGGCTACTGCAGGTTATTTTCCTAATCATTTATTTGGGATGTTCCAGAATCAACGATTGGCTGTTGCATTTTGTTTGTTTGTTTGTTTGTTTTGTGATCACTTTGTTTATTTATTTATTTAGTTATTTATCGAGGCTGATAAGGGGCAAACATCAAAGCTCACAAACATATAAATAATGTATAAATATAAATAATTCCTCTAAACGTTTGATTGGCTGTGGTTTGGTTGGTGCTGACTGCTGATTGGCTGCCGTCCTCCCAGACTCCGCCCTGGACGAGGTGAAGAAGCTGAAGGTTTGCATCGAGCTGACCGGCCTGCGGCTCAACAAGCCCCGCCTCCCCGGGGAGCTCGGCCAATGGCTGCCCTCCAGCCAGGGGTCAGCGGAGCTCGACAGGAAGTTCAGGACGGCGCCGCAGGACGTCCCGGCCATCAGGGGGCGCTCCGAGGTCAACGGAGGCTGGTGCGAGCCGGCGTTCATCCGGAGGGACGGACAGAGAGGTAAAACAAACAAACCACTCAAACTTTATTTGTAAAGCCTGTTTCAGACGGAGGTCGTCTTCCAGCTGTGGAAAATCACCTCGACCAATCAGATCGCTGCTCGTTGCTCTGGAGTCACACACGACTCCGGGACGATGGGAAGAGTTTGGAAATAAATTCTGTTAGTCCCAGGATAGGAAAAGTTTGGGAACGGGACAGGACGTCTCGACCGGAAATTAAAAATCTGAGATTTTAAACGGGAACCCAACGGGAGTCCGGCCTGGTAGTTTAGATCCCTCAGCGTTTAGTGTCGCCAAGCTCAGCTAAACACACCCACTGCAGACAGACACGCCCACACACTGCATGGACACGCCCACACTCTGCATGGACACGCCCACACTCTGCAGGGACACGTCCACACTCTACAGGGACACGCCCACACTCTGCAGAGACACGCCCACACACTGCATGGACACGCCCACACTCTGCAGAGACACGCCCACACTCTGCAGGGACACGCCCACACTGCAGTGACACGCCCACACTCTGCAGAGACACGCCCACACACTGCATGGACACGCCCACACTCTGCAGAGACACGCCCACACTCTGCAGGGACACGCCCACACACTGCATGGACACGCTCACACTCTGCAGGGACACGCCCACACTCTGCAGGGACACGCCCACACACTGCATGGACACGCTCACACTCTGCAGGGACACGCCCACACTCTGCAGGGACACGCCCACACACTGCAGGGACACGCTCACACTCTGCAGGGACACGCCCACACTCTGCAGGGACACGCCCACACACTGCATGGACACGCCCACACTCTGCAGGGACACGCTCACACTCTGCAGGGACACGCCCACACTCTGCAGGGACACGCCCACACCCTTCAGGGACACGCCCACACTCTGTGGTGAAACGCCCACTCTGCAGGGACACGCCCACACCCTTCAGGGACACGCCCACACTCTGTGGTGAAACGCCCACACTGTGCAGGGACACGCCCACACCCTGCAGGGACACGCCCACACTCTGCAGAGACACACCCACACTGCAGTGACACGCCCACACTCTGC
>NC_043981.1:20468829-20473829 GCF_902150065.1 Myripristis murdjan
CCTAAAGGAACTTGTACTAAACAATCTAGAACTAAAGGAACTAGGACTAAAGAAAGTAGCACTAGGACTAAAGAAACCAGGACTAAAAATATGACTAGGACTAAAGGAACTAGACTAAAAGCATGAGGAATGAAGGGACTTGTACTATACAAACTAGGACTACACATAGGGCTGAGAGCTGTAGGAACTGGGATTTGTGCTACAAATAAACTGATCAGGACTATAGTATCTGGTTCTAAAGGAATTAGGACTAAAGAAAGTAGGACTAGGACTAAAGGAACCAGGACTAAAAATATGACTAGGACTAAAGAAACCAGGACTAAAAATATGACTCGGACTAAAGGAACCAGGACTAAAAATATGACTCGGACTAAAGGAACCAGGACTAAAAATATGACTTGGACTAAAGGAACCAGGACTAAAAATATGATGAGGACTAAAGGAACCAGGACTAAAAATATGACGAGGACTAAAGGAACCAGGACTAAAACTATGACTAGGACTAAAGGAACCAGGACTAAAAATATGACTAGGACTAAAGGAACCAGGACTAAAAATGTGACTTGGACTAAAGGAACCAGGACTAAAAATATGACTAGGACTCAAGGAACTTGTGCTAAAAATATGACTAGGACTAAAGGAACTTGTACTAAACAAACTAGGACTAAACATGGGGCTGAGGGCTATGGGAACTTTGACGTGTGCTACAATTAAACTGATTGGGACTAAAGCATCTGGTTCTAAAGGAATTAGGACTAAAGACAGTAGGACTGGGACTAAAGGAACCAGGACTAAAAGTATGACTAGGACTAAAGAAACCAGGACTAAAAATATGACTCGGACTAAAGGAACCTGGACAAAAAATATTACTAGGACTAAAGGAACCAGGACTAAAAATAAGACTAGGACTAAAGGAACCAGGACTAAAAGTATGACTAGGACTAAAGGAACCAGGACTGAAAATGTAACTTGGACTAAAGGAACCAGGACTAAAAATATGACTTGGACTAACGGAACCAGGACTGAAAATATGACTGGGACTAAAGGAACCAGGACTAAAAATAAGACTAGGACTAAAGGAGCCAGGACTAAAAATATGACTAGGACTAAAGGACCAGGGCTAAAAATAGGACTTGGACTAAAGGAACCAGGACTAAAAATATGACTAGGACTAAAGGAACCAGGACTAAAAAATATGACTAGGACTAAAGGAACCAGGACTAAAAATGTAACTTGGACCAAAGGAACCAGGACTAAAAATATTACTAGGACTAAAGGAGCCAGGACTAAAAATATGACTAGGACTAAAGGAACCAGGACTAAAAATGTGACTAGGACTAAAGGAACCAGGACTAAAAATGTGACTTGGACCAAAGGAACCAGGACTAAAAATATGACTAGGACTAAAGGAACCAGGACTAAAAATATGACTAGGACTAAAGGAGCCAGGACTAAAAATATGACTAGGACTAAAGGAACCAGGACTAAAAGTAGGACTTGGACTAAAGGAACGAGGACTAAAAATATGACTAGGACTAAAGACACTCGTACTAAACAAACTAGGCCTAAAGGAACCAGGACGAGGCAGAAATTAATTACAACAAAATGTGTGTGTGTGTGTGTGTGCGTGTGTGTGTGTGTGTGTGTGTGTGTGTGTGTGTGTGTGTGTGTGACAGAGCCGTCGGACGAGCCCGGTGTGTACAACGTCCTGGCCGACCCGCCGGGGCCCGAGGAAGAGGAGGAGGAGGAGGAGGAGGAAGAGGAGGACGAGGAGCAGCGGGTGAGGAGGGAGGTGTTTGAGTTCGAGCTGTCCGATCGCCCGCTGCTCCCCTGCTACAACATCCAGGTCTCTCTCTCCCAGGGGTGAGTCACACACACACACACACACACACACACAGTTTTTTATTCACACTTTCACTTTCCTCTCTTTCACACTTTCACACACTATCCCCGTTTTGTCCTAACTCTCTCTCTCTCTCTCTCTCTCTCTCTCACACACACACACACATGCAGACACACACACACCAATTAAGCTGCTGGAGAGGAGCTTAGAAAAGGGGAAGAAAGGGAACGGCAGAGGAGAGAAAGAATGAGAGATGCTGTGAAAAGAGAGAGAGAGACAAAGAGCTGGAGAGAGAGAGATAACGGCAGGACAGACGGAGAGGTGGTTAACGAGGTTTGCATCACCGTGGCGACACAGCTAATTGGCTTCCACTTTGTTTTCCTCCCTGTCGCATTTCTCCTCCTCCTCCTCCCTCTCTCGCTCGCTCCGTCTCTCTGTCTCTCTCGCTCGCCCATGTCTGATGTAGTATTAATGGTTCTTCCAGGCTACAAGGCCGCTAGGCACTGACACACACACACACACACACACACACACACACATGCACGCACATGCACGCACACACACACACACATTTCATTTGGTTATTTAGCATTCCAGCGTCAACGTGTTTTAAAGCAACATGTGGCCTTGTCCTCTGCTGCGTGTATGCATGTCTGTGTGTGTGTGTGTGTGTGTGCGTGTGTGTGTGTGTGTGTGCGTGTGTGTGTGGTGTCAAGGGCAGAGGAAAAGCAGCACACACACACACACACACACAGCCAGACGTTGTGAATCAATAACAGCTCCATTGATGTCGAAGGCTGTCTGAGTCAACTGTATATGGCTGCAATAACAGAATATATCAAAAAGAAACCGTCTCTCCTCCTTCCTCCTCCTCCTCCTCCTCCTCCTCCTCCTCTTCCTCCTCCCTCCGCTCGCTGACATTTACTCCGACCAAAAATTCAACCCCCGTCCGCCTTAATTCAGTGTTTAATCAAACACGATGCTAAAAAATGTGACACTTCCCTGAAACGTATTCGCTCGTTACCGCTCCTTCATCATCTTCATCTTTCCTCTCTCCTCCATCCTCCTCCTCCCTCTCTCTCTGTCTCTCTCTCTCCCGCCCCGTCGCTCCCTCTCCTCTCTCACATTTGTTTTGTCTGAGATTGAAAAAAAAAAAAAACTCATTCACCGGAAACTTTCCCACTTTCCTCGCAGGGATCGTTAAAGTTTAATCTGCAACCTGAGACAAATATTTCAGACTTGGCTGTGAAATTTGTTTCCTTCCTCCGCCGTCTTGCTCCTCCTCGCTCCTCCTCGCTCTCTCCCCTAATCCTGTTTTCACTATTTTATTTTTATGGCAGTATTTCAAAATTATTGCTTCAAATTTGCTGCAAATAAATGCAACAGATGCTAGTGTTCTGGAAAAACTCACGCTCTTGTTTTCTCTCCTCCAGTCCCAGGAACTGGCTCCTCCTTTCCGATGTCCTCGGTCGCCTCCGGATGACATCACGGTCTTTCCGGCGCCTCTTCCCACACATCAAGGTGTCGTCCATCGCAGAGGACGAGTTCTACCGCCAGGCGTCCCTGTCGCAGCTCCTCACGGGTCCTGATGAGCAGGAGCTGGCCAAGGAGCTCGCCTCCTTCCGGCCTGATGCCAAGGAGCCCGTGGATCTTGTGGAGGCCAGTCCGGAGCTGGCGGGCATGTTGGGTTCATCCGTGGAGTTTCTGGATAGTCGCTGGGACTCGCCAGAAACCTCACCACCCAGCACGCCGACGCCACCGCCGGCCACGACGCTGCCGACGCCATCACAGCTGGTGTCGCTGTCCACAGAGGTTGAGGTGGCGAGTGTTACAGGAAGTAACATGGACAACAAAGTGGATAACAAGATTTTAGAGTCAAAACAGCGCCAAGGTATCACAACAAGTACCGGTGGTTCTAGTCCAGCAGCCAAAATCGAAAGCAAGGCAGATGCAAGCATGTGGGATCCACAGTGGCAAGGAGGTAAAACCGCTGTGGCTGGTAGTCCCGTGAAGCCGGATGTGACCGTGAGCGCTAGCATGTGGGAACCGCAACTACCACAAGGCAAGAACACAGGAATTGCTAATCGTGCAAATTCGGACACTAAGACAGATTCTAGCATGTGGGAACTGCCGCAAAGACTACGCAGCAAGAACGCTGACACTGTCGCTAGTCCTGCAAGTAATTTGGACATTAAAACAGGTTCTAGCATGTGGGAGCAACAGCGGCAAGGAAATAAAAATGCTGTGATTACCAGTGCTGCAAAACTGGACATGACAGTGGGTGCTAGCACATGGGAACCGCAGCGCCTGCGTAGTAGGAACACCGGAATCACTGGTTCAGCCAATTCAGACGCTAAGGTGGATGCTGCCGTATGGGAGCCGCAGCGTCTGCGAAGTAAGAGCGCTGGGATTGCTGGTCCTGCGAATTCGGACACTAAGGGGGATTCTAGCACATTGGAACCGCAGCGACTGCGGAGTAAGAATCCTGCGTTTGCTAGTCCTGCGAATTCAGACGCTACGGTGGACGCTATGTGGAAACGGCAACATCAAGGATGTAAGACCTCTGGGTTTACCACTCCAATAAATTCAGGCATTCAGGAACCCCAAAGGCTACGCAGCAAGAACGCTGTAACCGCTGATCACGCAAAGCCGAATGCTACGGCAAACACTAACATCTGGGAACGTCAGGGAACAAAAAATTTGGACGGTAACAGTGCAGCGCCCAAACGGGAAGCTAACCGCTGCGACGACCAGTGCCAAGGAGGTAAGGTCATAAAGGGGAGCAGCGTTGAAAAGCTGGAAGTTAAGCTGGAGAACGCTGCCTGGCAGAGGAACTTGGGGAACGTCAGGGTCCACATCAGAGACCTGGGCATGAGGCTGGGGGGAGTCGATGCCAGACAGGAAATGAAGAGGGAGCAAGGGAAGGTCACCGGGAAACCGGTCAGGGTCAAAGCAAGGTCATGACCCCTGCTGTGTGAGGTCACCACAGTTCACCAGGGAAACTAGGAGGTCATGAGGAAGTCCTCTTGACCTCTGAACCGGACTGTGAATCAAAAATCCTGCCTCGCCGAGGGATTCAGCAAAGATCCTGCAATTCAAAAAGGAACCAAACACTTTTCTGCAACAGGAGATCAAATGAGAGATCTCCCTCATTAGC
>NC_043981.1:20478829-20503829 GCF_902150065.1 Myripristis murdjan
CACGACGCTTTACATTCTGATACATGATGTTACATGATGTTACATTCTGTTACATTCTGTTACATTCTGTTACATAATGTTACATTCTGTTACATTCTGTTACATTCTGTTACATTCTGTTACATGATGTTACATTCTGTTACATGATGTTACATGATGTTACATGATGTTACATGATGTTACATGATGTTACATTCTGTTACATTCTGTTACATTCTGATACATTCTGTTACATTCTGTTACATGATGTTACATGATGTTACATTCTGTTACATTCTGTTACATTCTGTTACATGATGTTACATGATGTTACATTCTGTTACATTCTGTTACATGATGTTACATGATGTTACATGATGTTACATTCCGATACATGATGTTACATGATGTTACATTCTGTTACATGATGTTACATTCTGTTACATGATGTTACATTCTGATACATTCTGTTACATGATGTTACATGATGTTACATGACGTTACATTCTGTTACATGATGTTACATGATGTTACATGATGTTACATTCTGTTACATGATGTTACATTCTGTTACATGATGTTACATTCTGATACATTCTGTTACATGATGTTACATGATGTTACATGATGTTACATTCTGTTACATTCTGTTACATGATGTTACATGATGTTACATTCTGTTACATGATGTTACATGATGTTACATTCTGTTACATGATGTTACATTCTGTTACATGATGTTACATGATGTTACATTCTGATACATTCTGTTACATGATGTTACATTCTGTTACATGATGTTACATTCTGTTACATTCTGTTACATGATGTTACATTCTGATACATTCTGTTACATGATGTTACATGATGTTACATGATGTTACATCACATCACGTTCTGCTTCATTCCATAACGATACTTTACAATTCGTTATGTTCCATCACGTTACACGGCGTTACATTACAACACAACAGGTTACAGAACGTTACATTAGCTCCCGTTATGGTTGGTTCTGTAACAGAACAGTAACTTTCGACACATTAGGATAGGTCACGCTGCAGAACGTTACACTGTGTTACTGTCTCACCTGTTACGTTACTTGATGAAAAGTTACAAGAGTACGATACGATACGTGGTTACATTGTTGCGCTGCGTTCCGTTACGTCGCGGCGGGTTGTGTTCCGTTCTTACACGTTCCGATATTTTGTGAGAGCTTACAATGTGCAGCGTAACACTGCGATGGGTTACTGTTCTACCTGCTACACTGCATTAAGAGAAGCTTAGTTACCATGGAAACTGGCGACGCCGCTGATCATGTGACGTTTCCTCGGGAGTTTTTAAATTCTTGTGACCTTTTGGACAAAATCACTTCGTCACCAAGGAGACGGAGACTCCCTGCTCCCGCTGGCTTTCTCACCATTTTTCCATTTGTGATAGCTAGCTAACAATCTATCTATCTGTCAGTGTGTGTGTGTGTGTGTGTGTGTGTGTGTGTGCGTGTTTACAACTGTTTCCTCGTTCATGCGTGTGTTACGTCTCCCTCTCTCTCGCCCTGTCTCGCCCGTCCTCGCCGTCTCTCTTCTCCCTTTCACTCGCCCACGCCCTTTTATCCTGCTCTGTGTGTGTGTGTGTGTGTGTGTGAGCGTGTGTGTGTGAATGTGTGTGTGTGTGTGTGAGAGTGTGTGTGTGTGTTTTCATCTAGACAGAGAGAGATGAGTCATTCACACATTATTCTCTTTTCTCCTTGCATCTCAGAAAATTCACACACACACACACACGCGTACACACATACACACACACACACACACACGTATACACACACACACACACACACGCAGTGGGATGAAAGGGTGTGGGCGAGTGAAAAGGAAAAGAGGGAGAGCGAGAGAGGAAAGAGGGTGAGAAAAGAGGATGTGAGAGAGAGAGAGAGAGGAAGGGCGAGAGACCATGCATGAGTGGAGGAAGCGTTATTGTACGTGCACACGCACACACACAGACACACACACACACACACACACACGTCCCTGCATGCTCTGCCTCTCACTGAGTTTAGCAGTTTGTTTACACTCCAGGCAAATTTTCTTCTTTTTAAATTTTATTTTTCTTTTCTAATTTCTGCCCAAACATGTTTATTGTTTATTTCTTATTTATCAGCAAATGCAGCAGCTCCGGCTCGTCGACGACGAACGAATGAACTCACATTAAACCGTTAAAGTGGTAACGAGTCAGGTGACGGCAGCACAGCCGACAGGAGGAACGTCATCATGAGAAAACAGGAAAAACCTTTTAAAGGAACCAGGGAGCAAAACATCAGCGTCAACAGTGAATCGGTATGCCGAAACACCGACGCCAATATGTGACCGCCAAAATGCAAACACCCGAGCGCGAACGCCAAAACAGGAACGCCCCAACACGACCACCAAAACACGGACGCCCAAAGGCGAACGCCAAAACGTGAATGCCCCAAATGCGAACGGCAAAACGCGAATGCCCAAACGCAGATGCCACAACACGGACGCCAAAACAGGAACACCAAAACAGGAACGCCAAAACGCGAACGGCAAAACGCGAACGCCCGAACGCGAATGCCAAAACGCCCAAACGCCAACGCCCAAACACGACCGCCCAAACACGACCGCCAAAACACGACCGCCTAGACACGACCGCCAAAACACCAACGCCCGAACACCAACGCCCAAACACCAACGCCCAAACACGACCGCCAAAACACGACCGCCAAAACACCAACGCCCAAACACCAACGCCAAAACACCAACGCCCAAACCCCAACGCCAAAACGCGAACGCCAAAACACGACCGCCAAAACACCAACGCCCGAACACCAACGCCCGAACACCAACGCCCAAACACGACCGCCAAAACACGACCGCCAAAACACGACCGCCAAAACACGACCGCCAAAACACCAAAGCCCGAACACCAACGCCCAAACACCAACGCCCAAACACGACCGCCAAAACACGACCGCCAAAACACCAACGCCAAAACACCAACGCCCAAACCCCAACGCCAAAACGCGAACGCCAAAACACGACCGCCAAAACACCAACGCCCGAACACCAACGCCCGAACACCAACGGCCAAACACGACCGCCAAAACACGACCGCCAAAACACGACCGCCAAAACACCAACGCCCAAACACCAACGCCCAAACACCAACGCCCAAACACGACCGCCCAAACACCAACGCCAAAACACCAACGCCAAAACACCAACGCCCAAACACCAACGCCCAAACACCAACGCCAAAACACGACCGCCAAAACACCAACGCCAAAACACGACCGCCAAAACACGACCGCCCAAACACCAACGCCCAAACACGACCGCCCAAACACGACCACCAAAACACGACCGCCCAAACACCAACGCCCAAACACGACCGCCAAAACACGACCACCAAAACACGACCGCCAAAACACCAACGCCCAAACACCAACGCCCAAACCCCAACGCCAAAACGCGAACGCCAAAACGCGAACGCCAGCAGAATCTGTGTAAGTTGCTGCTCTGAAGCTGTGAGAAAACAACAACATCTATTTTAAAAAACGAACAAGAAAACTGTATTTCTAACGATGAAAATGTGATGTTTAGACGTCAGATGAGTGGAGCTGGATCAGATTTGTTGTGTTTGTGCCAGCCTGGTTCACACACACACACACACACACACACACACACACACACACACACACACACACACACACACACACACACATAAATACACATTATCACATAATTATAAAGATGCACATAACAGATGAAGAAGTGGCAGATTATCCCTTTAATGTTGAAACACAGACTGAGATGTTGCTCTCTCTCTCTCTCGCTCTCCAGTCAATCAAGTCCTGATCACTCTAATTGATTAAATCAGGCTCACACACACACACAAACACACACACACACACACACACACACACTGCATATACACTGAGAGGGAAACAAGTAAACACACACACACAAACTGTGTGAGGTCAGTCTGAGCAGGAATTAGCAACACACACACACACACACACACACACACCTCATCTGGAATTTTGCGAAAAGGTCGTTGAACACACACACACACACTCACGCACACACACACACACACATTCACACACACACTCCATCGTGTGTGTGTGTGTGTGTGTGTGTGTGTGTGTGTGTGAAAAATCAATCTTGGTGTCAGACAGACAGAGAGGCAAGACGGAGGAAAGGAGACAAAGATTAGGAAAGAAGGAAGGACGGAAGGAAGGAAAGAAAGATGAAAAGAAGCATGGAAGGAAAAATAAAGGAAGGACAGGAGGAAGGAAAGACAGAAGGAAGGAAAGGAGGACGGAAGGAAGGAAGGAAGGAAGGATGTGGCAGCCAAGGAGTTGTGGAACGTAGAAATAGAACAGGTAGAACGACGTTCTGATGACGGCTGACACAGGATCAGCATCACTGCTCATCCTCCTCGACTCGACAGCAGCATTCGACCCGGTGGAGCCCAGCCGTCCTCCTGCAGCGCCTCCAGGAGGACGGCTGGACCTTCAGGCAGCGATCTGTGGCTTCAGTCCTGCCTCTCAGACAGGACTGAACACGTGTCACTGGGAGGTGGGAAGTCCAGACTGCTCCCTGTCACCTGCGGGGTCCCACAGGGGTCGGTCCTCGGCCCCATCCTTTTTTTCATCTACATGCTCCCCCTCGGTCGTGTCGTCAGCAGACACGGGATATCCTTCCGTTGTTATGCTGACGACACACAACTCTACATCAGAGCTGCCCCTCCTCCCTCTGCAGCCCTGCCCTCTCTCACCTCCTGTCTTGAGGAGATAAAGGCGTGGATGAACAGCAACTTCCTTCAGCTGAACAGCAGTAAAACCGAGGCTCTTCCTCTTGGAGCACCGCATCAGGTCCAGTCTTCATCCATATCCCAACTCACCTTTGACAGCCTGGTCATCCCACAGCTTTTCCTTTTTAAAAGGCCTGTCAGGTAAAATGTTTGTACCTGACAAGTTTCGGCTACCTTGCCTCTGCAGCCTTCATCAGAGGTGTCACGTGATGTTGGTGTGTCGTCATCTGTGATGTGTTATGTGGGTTTTGCCATCTCACCTGAAGTGATGGGATGGCGGTGTCCAGGGGCGGGGCGCCCTCTGCCGTCTGGTGGGTGGCTGGCCCTGCAGGACTGTGTCCCAGGTGTGGGAGAGTTGGTAGGCTCCTTCATCCCGGTTGACAGTCTTTGGGGCCCGCTTCCTGATTTCAGCCGCCTCCTTTATCCACCGATGGAACCTGTTGCTTTCCGTTCTGATGACCTTGGCTGCATCCCAGTTCATTAGATGGTTTTCCCTCTTGCAGTGATTTGAAATAGCGGATTTCAGATTTTCCTGCGTTGATTTCAGTCTTTTGGCGCCCCGCCCCTGGACACCGCCATCCCATCACTTCAGGTGGGATGGCAAAATCCATATAACACATCACAGATGACGTCACGCCAACATCACGTGACACCTCTGATGAAGGCTGCAGAGGCAAGGTAGCCGAAACTTGTCAGGTACAAACATTTTACCTTACAGGCCTTTTAAAAAGGAAAAGCTGTGGTTAACATTCATCTGTAGGCCAAATGAACCTTTTTAATATAGCCTGGTCATCCCTCTATCCCACTCATTCACAAATCTGATGGTCCAGTTTGACCTCCACCTCACCTTCAACAACCACGTACAACAACTGTGCAAGACCTCGTTCTGTCACCCCCGGGAACATCTCCAAACTTCACCCCACTTAAACCCTAGAGAGAGGCTGGTCCATGCCTTTATCTCCTCAAGGCTGGACTATTGCAACGGACTCTTTTTCGGGATTCCTGGCAAGAACATCCAGAGGCTGCGGTACATCCAGAACAGCGCTGCCAGGGTCCTGATGAGAGTCCCAAAACATGAACACATAACCCCCATTCTACACACACGACACTGGCTTCCTGTCTCAGCCTGGATCAACTACAAAATCCTGCTGCTCACTCACAAACGCATCACTGGACATGCACCTACAGACCTACAAGAACTTCTCACTCCACAAACCTCCACCCGCTCCCTCAGAGCCACAGGCAGCCTGCTCCTCCGGGTCCCAAAAACCAGACTCTCCACCATGGGGGGGCCAAGCCTTTAGCTCAGCCGCACCACGCCGTGGGACAGCCCCCCTCCCCCCCGCCCAGCTGAGGGCCCCACAGAACCTGGACTCTTTTAAAACAGGCCTGAAAACCTTCTTATTTAGGAAGGCTTTAAACTGTTAGGGGTAGGAGAGAGGAGAGGACGCTGGCATCTGTTTGTTCGCCGCCTCTCCATCTCCGAGTTTTTAATCTTGCTGATATTTACTGTGTTTTCTATTTTCTTTACTTGTTTTTTACCTGTAGCACCTTGAGATCTTCGAATGAAAAGTGCTCTACAAATAAAATCTATTATTATTATTATTCTTATTATTATTAGAACCGACGCGGGCCTTTTGGGTTCACGGCAGATCAGAGTGTTTCTGGGTGTTTCCCGTTGCCATGGAAACAGCTGTATCGTTCCCAGCTGACGTCACCGTGACGACAGACGAGTCTGTTTGAACTTTTCTGAAACTTCCACGGCGACGAATTAAAAAAGTTACTCGTTTTGAGTCCAGATCAGGAGGTTCCAGCGGGTTCTCCCACCTCAGACAGAACACGTTCCTGCTCGCCGCGCGTCGGCCTCACCTTAGCTCCGCCCACGCCGTGACATCATCACTGAGCACCACAGCTACCCGATACCGTTTCTATGGGAACGGCTCAAACTGAGAGCCAGTCAACAACGGCAGCTGCTGATTGGCTCAACCGGCGGCGGCTAACGGTGATCGGGACTCTGACGTGACTCACGTTTGTTTGTTTGTTTGTTTGTTTGTTTGTTTGTTTGTTTGTTGTGCTTCCTGCTCAGTGAAGCTGGAGCAGGACTGTTGAAACTTTCTCTGCTTTTTCAAAACTGATTTTCAAAGAAAGAAGCGCACACACACACACACACACACACACACACACACATGCACGTGCACACACACACACACACACACGCACGTACACACACACACACAGTCATTGTGAAGCTCCATGGCAACTAAAGGAGCTTAATTAGAGAGAAAAAAATCTGTTCCTTTAAGATGAGAAAAGAGAGAGAGAGAACGAGGTAGAGATGAATGGAGAGCCGAGAGAGAGAGAGAAAGGTGAGAGAGAGAGGGAGAGAGAGAGAGAGAGAGAGAGAGGGAGGGAGAGAGAGAGAGAGAGAGAGAGAGGGAGAGGGAGCGCTAATGAAAAATGAATGAGTCCACAGGGGGCTCGAACCAGCCTGCGTGTGTGTGTGTGTGTGTGTGTGTGTGTGTGTGTGTGCAGAGGTTAAGTTGTGGTAAACAGGGCGTCCAGCGGTGTCGGGTTTCATCGCCAGCCAGAGCCTGCAGGAAACGCACACACACACACGCACACACACACACACACGCACACACACACACACACACACACACGCACACACACACGCACACACACACACACACACAGTTTCATTCACTGCAGTCAAAACAGCAGCTCTCTCACTTCTCTAGCTTTTGTCTTCGCTGTGTGCGTGTGTGTGTGTGTGTGTGTGTGTGTGTGTGTGTGTGTGTGTGTGTGTGTGTGTGTGTGTGAGCGGCTGCCTGCGCCGAGGACGCCGTATTGAATTGCTAATGTGCTGGGTGGGGGGGGCCGCAGGAGGAGGGGGGGGGGGGTCGTCTGGGCGAGCAAGGCTGTTTAGCGAGCGAGACTCTCAGCGCTGCCGATGAATATTTAAACAGAGAGAGAGCTGCCATCATTTATTGATGCTGGTGGAGGGAAAGATGAATCGCTTGTCTGTGTACACAACGCTCGAGTGTGTGTGTGTGTGTGTGTGTGTGCGTGTGTGTGTGTGTGTGTGTCTGCAGCGTCTCCGGCTGCTGCGAGCGTTTTATAAATCTGCGATGTTCGCCCTGCGTGTGGAAACGCCCGTCCGCCGCCGCCTGTCCTCCGCCGCCGCTCGGCTCCGAGGCGACAGGGACGCGCATTTTATTTTGAAAGCGCGACCTTGTTTAATTTTTTTAAATCGGTTCACACGTTTTTCAGTGTTTTGGAAAACGTCTCTGTCCACACGGAAACACAAAAACACAAATCTGCCTCGGTGACCCCGCATGCCGTTTGTACAGCAGCTTATTACAGCCTGTAGTTACAGTGAAGCGCCCTCTGGTGGTCGTGTATATAACGACACTGTGGTTTATTAAAGGAACTTTCACTCAGCTGATCCAAGTTCAAATCCAAGCTACCGTTCCTAACCTTAACCTTAAGGTATTTTCAGTGGATTCACCACCGATTCGTCAGCTCATTAGCTTGTTAGCTCGTTAGCTCGTTAGCTCGCCCTGTGTGTGTGACGGCCGGCAGATGATCCGGTGCAGAGGACCGGCGTGGTCGGAGGGACAGCGCTATACGTCTGTATGTTCCACTGCAAGGCCGTCACCGGACAGGGAACTAAAACTCGGCTGATGATCCGGACCAGCAGGAGAACGTGGAGGCTGGACCCCATCACCCGAGGCCGAAGTCCCGAATGTGGCGAAGCTTTCCAGCCGTCACCACGACGACAACAAAGCAACACCGACAAACAGAAACATTAACAAACAACGGCAGTACGATACAAATTCAAAACAGAAAACTGAGGAAATGTGTTGAAGGTCTGGAGGAACCTGTAGACCTGCAGAACCAGACTAACCCAAACCCTCAGGACGGAGTGGGTCAGGGAGCTGACTCACACCTCTGCTGTCCTGGACTGTATTACCTGCTGCACCGAGGACCTACTGGCCACCACCACCATCAGTGTGTTCCCAAACCAGAAGCCCTGGTGGGACGGTAAACATCAGGTCCCTGCTCAGGAGGAGAGACGCTGCCTTCAGGTCAGGGGACATGCTGACATATAGACCCGCCCAGAAGGACCTGAGAAAGGGCATCAGAGGCCAAACACTGAGGGACACTGTGAGAATAGCAGCCCCAGGAGCCCCTGGAGCCCCTGGAGCCCCTGGAGCACCTGCAGCCCCAGGAGCCCCTGGAGCCCCAGGAGCGCCTGGAGCCCCTGGAGTCCCAGGAGCCCCTGGAGCCCCAGGAGCCCTTGGAGCCCCTGGAGCCCCTGGAGCCCTTGGAGCCCTTGGAGCCCTTGGAGCCCCTGGAGCCCCAGGAGCATGTGGAGAGGAATTAAAACCCTGACGGACTACTAGAGCAGCACCACTCAGGTGAGTCAGGACAGGTGACCCCCTCACACCCTGAGCCACCTCTTAGCTCGGTCTGACTGCAGAGTGAGAACGGACAGAGGCCAGCCCGAGGAGGAGCAGGTACTCCTCCCTCAGCACCAGCAGGTCAGATCCACACTAAAGAGGACTGATGTCACCATGTGACCAGATGGGGTATCGGGCCACACACTGAGAACGGGGGGTGCTCACCGACACCTTTAACCTGCCTCAAACCCCCCACCTCTGCCCCTGCGCCCAAAACCTCTGCTGTCACTCCTCCCAGTCGCCCTCACCCCCCTGATAAAGACGAGCTTTGAGAGGATCATACTGTCCCACATCAAGGACGGCCTCCCTGCAGACCTGGACGGTCACCTGTTCACTTACCGGGCCAGGTCTACAGGGGGCGCTGTCTCCATCACGATCAGTTCCATGATCCCCCACAAACTGGTTCATAAACTGATCAGCCCTGGAGCCTCCACCTCCCTCTGTTCAGGGGTTATGGATGTTCTCACCGACACCCTGAGACCAGGAGCACCTCAGGGCTGTGTGCTCGGCCCCCATCCGATCCTCCGACTCCGAGCTAAAGGTTGCTTCACCATCAGGACGCCGACGGGACCCACTGCAGACGGGACGTCCAGCATCTTGCAGGGCGGGGCTCGGATAACAAGCTGCTCCTAAACAGAGACGATCGTGGACCTCAGGAGGTCTGACAATAAAGACTGAAGGAAACAGGCTGAAATACAATTTACAGTAGAGGCAATATTTAAAGTTGTATACCGCCTTTTACTTTTCTTTTTTTTATTTATTGCTGCTGCCAATTGTCTTATGTTGTGTATTTTTAATCTTTTATGAGAGTGACAAGCTCAAATTTTTTGTAGGAATTACATTGACAATAAACGTCCTCACGTCCTTTTGTCCTTAAAACAGTAAAAACGGTAAAAGCAGTAAAAACAGCAGTGGCGGCGGCGGCGGCGGCGGCGGCGGCGGCGGCGGCGGTGCGAGGCCGGGTCGCGGCGCCTCCGGAGGCGGAAGCTGACTGAGTTCCAACACACACACACACACACACACACACACACACACACACACGCACACACAGGAGTTTGTGTTTGAAGACGACTTTAAAGCAGAGAGAGAGAGACAGATTGTAATAAAATTCCTCCACCATCACTTTCTCTCTCTCTCTCTCACTCTTTCACACACACACACACACACACACACACACACACACACACACACACGCTCCTTGCTGGCAGAGTAATTGCTGCCTCTCTCACTCTTTCAAAGCAGCGAGAGAGAGAGAGAGAGAGAGAGAGAGAGAGAACGGTCAAGAGACATTGAGACTGAGTGCAGGAAAGGGAGAGAGGAAAAAAGGGCGAGAGCAGAAAATCATGTGGGAGGAAGAGAGAGAGAGAGAAAAAGGAGAGAGAGAGAGTTTCAGCAGGAAGGATAGAGGCCAGAGGTCGTTGGAGGTCACACACACACACACACACACACACACACACACACACACACACTGACAGGTTGTGAACGAGATTGACGTTCATCACCTGGACAGAAGGAGAGAGAGAGGGTTCAGATGAGTGCCCGAGGGCGAGCGAGCATGGGTTTGCATGGGAGAGAGAGAGACAGGAGGTTCGGAAGAATGCACGAGGATGAACGGCAGCTGTGTGTGTGTGTGTGTGTGTGTGTGTGTGTGTGTGTGGGAGAGAGAGAGAGGTTCAGGCGAGTGCACATGAGGACGAGCGAGCATGTGTCTGTGTGGAGGGGAGGGAGAGAGAGAGAGAGAATAATGGAGGAGGGAATCGAGACGGTTTCAAGGTTCCCCTTTCCGCTCGCCTGCTCGCCCGCTGTCTCCCTCACTCTCACACACACACACACACGCACACACACACACACACACACACACACACACACACACACACACACACACACACACCCAGACAAGGTCACACACACACACACACACACACACACACAGACGTCTTCATGCTTCAGTGCCAAAGCTTTCAGCGCTCGTCTCTCTCTCTCTCTCTCTGATGCAGACACATGCTCGCTCGCCCGCTCGTGCACTCGTCTGAACCTCTCTCTCTCTTTCTCTCTCTCTCTCTCCCTCCCAGGGAAGGAGAAGGAAATCAATCAGACTCCTCCTTCACCTCCTCCTCACCTCGCCTCCTCCTTTCCCTTCCTGCACCTACAAACCCCTCGCCTCCTTCTCTCCACCTTTTCTCCTCCTTCTCACTCCATCTTGCCTCCTTCTCGCCTCCTTCTCGCCTCCTTCACACCCTCCGTCTCTCCTCCTTCTCCTCCTCCTTCTCTCCTCCTTCTCGTGTTCTCCTTCTTAAATTTATTATTTTCTTTTTGTTTTGTCAAAGGCAAAAATGACCTATTATTGATTTATTGATTGATTTATGTATTTATCTATCAAGAATAATCGATCTGTTCTGAAGTCGTGTGTTTGGCTGAAAACGTCCTCATGCTCGTTTAGTTTTTCACAGCTGACTGATCGGACACCGAGCCTCCTGATTGGTCAGTTTCGTCGCCGTGGACGACGCCAAAGAACCAGGTTGTTGATGTTCAAAGATGGTGTGAACAAGGAGGAGCTGGAGGAGGTGAAGGAGCTGGAGGAAGTGAAAGAGGAGCTGGAGGAGGTGAAGGAGGAGCTCGAGGAAGTGAAGGAGCTGGAGGAGCTGAAGGAGGTGAAGGAGGAGCTGGAGGAGGAGCTGGAGAAGGAGCTGAAGGAGGAGCTGGAGGAGCTGAAGGAGGAGCTGAAGGAGCTGGAGGAGCTGAAGGAGGAGCTGGAAGAGGAGTTGAAGGAGGAGCTGAAGGAGGAGCTGGAGGAGCTGAAGGAGGAGCTGAAGGAGCTGGAGGAGCTGAAGGAGGAGCTGGAAGAGGAGTTGAAGGAGGAGCTGGAGGAGCCGAAGGAGGAGCTGGAAGAGGAGGTGAAGGAGGAGCTGGAAGAGGAGGTGAAGTAGGAGCTGAAGGAGCTGGAGGAGGAGCTGGAGAAGGAGCTGAAGGAGGAGCTGGAGGAGCTAGAGGAGGAGCTGAAGGAGCTGGAGGAGCTGAAGGAGGAGGAGGAGCTGAAGGAGGAGCTGGAGAAGGAGCTGAAGGAGGAGCTGGAGGAGCTAGAGGAGGAGCTGAAGGAGCTGGAGGAGCTGAAGGAGGAGGAGGAGCTGAAGGAGGAGCTGGAGAAGGAGCTGAAGGAGGAGCTGGAGGAGCTGGAGGAGCTAGAGGAGGAGCTGAAGGAGCTGAAGGAGCTGAAGGAGCTGGAGGAGCTGAAGGAGCTGGAGGAGCTGGAGGAGTTGAAGGAGCTGGAGGAGCTGAAGGAGCTGGAGGAGCTGGAGGAGTTGAAGGAGGAGGAGGAGGAGCTGAAGGAGGAGGAAGAGGAGGAGCTGGAGGAGTTGAAGGAGCTGAAGGAGCTGAAGGAGCTGGAGGAGCTGGAGGAGCTGAAGGAGCTGAAGGAGCTGGAGGAGTTGAAGGAGGAGGATGAGCTGGAGGAGCTGGAGGAGGAGGAGGAGGAGCTGAAGGAGGAGGAGGAGGAGCTGGAGGAGTTGAAGGAGCTGAAGGAGCTGAAGGAGCTGGAGGAGCTGGAGGAGCTGAAGGAGCTGGAGGAGCTGGAGGAGCTGGAGGAGCTGAAGGAGCTGGAGGAACTGAAGGAGCTGAAGGAGCTGGAGGAGCTGGAGGAGTTGAAGGAGGAGGAGGAGCTGGAGGAGGAGGAGGAGGAGCTGACGGAGCTGGAGGAGCTGAAGGAGCTGGAGGAGCTGAAGGAGCTGAAGGAGCTGGAGGAGCTGAAGGAGCTGAAGGAGCTGAAGGAGCTGGAGGAGTTGAAGGAGGAGGAGGAGCTGGAGGAGCTGGAGGAGGAGGAGGAGGAGCTGACGGAGCTGGAGGAGGAGCTGAAGGAGGAGGAGGAGCTGAAGGAGGAGGAGGAGCTGAAGGAGCTGAAGGAGCTGAAGGAGCTGGAGGAGCTGAAGGAGGAGCTGTGGAGGAGGAGCTGTGGAGGCGGAGCTGTGGAGGCGGAGCTGTGGAGGCGGAGCTGTGGAGGAGGAGCTGTGGAGGCGGAGCTGTGGAGGAGGAGCTGTGGAGGCGGAGCTGTGGAGGCGGAGCTGTGGAGGAGGAGCTGTGGAGGCGGAGCTGTGGAGGCGGAGCTGTGGAGGAGGAGCTGTGGAGGCGGAGCTGTGGAGGAGGAGCTGTGGAGGCGGAGCTGTGGAGGAGGAGCTGTGGAGGAGGAGCTGTGGAGGCGGAGCTGTGGAGGAGGAGCTGTGGAGGCGGAGCTGTGGAGGCGGAGGCGGAGCTGTGGAGGCGGAGCTGTGGAGGCGGAGCTGTGGAGGTGTTGGAGGCGTTGGCCGTTGTCTCTCCAGCAGCTGCTCTCTGCTGCCTTGCTCCAGAGCACTGGGGCAGAAGGTGCAGTGAACAGGTCATCAGCTGATACTGATGCAGGGCTTTGAGGAACAAAAGATCACAGCTGAACCGACAACAAACAAACAAACAACAAACAAACAAACAAACAAACAAACAAACAAACAAACAAACAAACAAACAAAAACACAATGAAGGTTTTTAATAAGCCAGGCAGGAAAATGAGAACCATGTAGACTCTGTTTGTTGTGCAGTGTGTGATGACATCACTTCCTGCTGGGGGCGGAGCCGTGTGCGGCCTGCTGAGGCTCTGCTGCCCCCTGCTGGCCCACTCGCACAGCGCCGCTTTGATTTTGGCTGCTTCCTGTTTTTGTTCTGTTGTTTTGTTGTGTTTTTGTTTTAATGTTCAGTTTGATGTTTATTTTTTATTCAGTTTGTTTACGTTTTGCTTTTTGTAAACAATAATAAACACTTTGCTGCTGCGGTTTGTTTGTTTGTTTGTTTGTTTGTTTGTTTATGTGGGTTTTATTCCATATATTTTCTGTGTTTCGAGTCAGCCGGACTCAAACCTCCGAGGCTGAGAGCACACACACACACACATACACACACACACACACACACACACACACACACACACACACACACACGCTCCAGCAAGAAAAGCAGAGACAAGCAACGCCTGCAGCAGGAATAGAAAAAAAAACATCGCCATGCACTCACACACACACACACACACACACACGCGCACACACACACACACACACACACACACACACACACACGCACACACACGCACACACACACAGGCAATTAGAGCAAGGCATGGAAGAGGAAGAGAGGGAGGACGGATGGACTGTGTGTGTGTGTGTGCGTGTGTGTGTGTGTGTATGTGTGTGTGTGTGCGTCTGTGTGTGCGTGTGTGTGCGTCTGTGTGTGCGTGTGTGTGTGTGAAGGAAATTACACTGCCTCATTATTCAAATTGGCTCGGAAGAGAAACGCTGCGCTGCGCTCATTTACGCCTCGACGGAGAGAGAGAGAGAGAGAGAGAGAGAGAGAGAGAGAGAGAGAGAGAGAGAGAGAGAGAGAGAGAGAGAGAGAGAGTCCTCCTCCTCCTCCCCTTCCCTCAATCTGTCGCTCACAGTCTTTTTCCTCTCCTCCTCCTCCCCCTCCTCCCCCTCCTCCTCTCGATCTGTCACTTGTTCCTCCCTCGTTCTCTCTTTCTCAAATTACATCCTCGTTGCCGCCTCGTTTCTCATCCCGTCGCCGGCGGCTGTCGCCGAGGACCGACGCGGACGCTAAACGATTTCCCACCATGCATCACTCCCCCTGCACACTGCACACACACCCGGACACACACACACACATGCACACACACACACACGCACACACACACACACACACAGAGCCAGTAAATCTCAGCTCTTTCCACAGTGAAAACATTATGCGGAGCTAATTCAGCAACGGGACGGTGAAATCTGCGTCTTCATTCTGTGAACCTGCCGCTTCGCTTTCCACCCAGATCCCCCGCTCTCCGACTCAAACTGGGAGGTTTCTGACTCAAACTGTGAGGTTTTAAACTCAAACTGGGAGGTTTTTAACTCAAACTTTGAGGTTTTAAACTCAAACTGTGAGGTTTCTGACTCAAACTTTGAGGTTTCTGACTCAAACTTTGAGGTTTCTGACTCAAACTGTGAGGTTTTTAACTCAAACTTTGAGGTTTTAGACTCAAACTTTGAGGTTTCTGACTCAAACTTTGAGGTTTCTGACTCAAACTTTGAGGTTTTAGACTCAAACTTTGAGGTTTCTGACTCAAACTTTGAGGTTTTTGACTCAAACTTTGAGGTTTTAGACTCAAACTTTGAGGTTTCTGACTCAAACTTTGAGGTTTCTGACTCAAACTTTGAGGTTTTAGACTCAAACTTTGAGGTTTTTGACTCAAACTTTGAGGTTTCTGACTCAAACTTTGAGGTTTTTGACTCAAACTTTGAGGTTTCTGACTCAAACTTTGAGGTTTTAGACTCAAACTTTGAGGTTTCTGACTCAAACTTTGAGGTTTTTGACTCAAACTTTGAGGTTTCTGACTCAAACTGTGAGATTTCTGACTCAAACTTTGAGGTTTTTGACTCAAACTTTGAGGTTTCTGACTCAAACTGTGAGATTTCTGACTCAAATTTTGAGGTTTTTGACTCAAACTGTGAGGTTTTTGACTCAAATTTTGAGGTTTTTGACTCAAACTTTGAGGTTTTAAACTCAAACTTTGAGGTTTCTGACTCAAACTGTGAGGTTTTTGACTCAAACTTTGAGGTTTCTGACTCAAACTTTGAGGTTTTGCAGGTTCGGCACGCCTGTACCGGGAGGTCTCGTCCTCCTCCACGTCTGTTTCTCCGCGCTTTGGGTCGCCACGTGCAGCGATCGAGTCTGATCTGATTCTGTCTACGCGTGTTTGTTTGTTTGTTTGTGGATTTGAACTGTGTCTCCTGCAGGGGGCGCTGTGGCGCTGTGCGGTGCTGCTCGCGACGCTCAGAGCTGAGTCTCCATGTTGTGAGTCTGGGTTCTTGTTGGCAAAGCGGGGAGGCGGGGAGGCGAGGCGGCGTCTTGTTGCCTCAGAGAGTCAGTCGGTCGGCGCCGGCGTCCGAGGCTCCGCCCACTGCGCTCACGCCGCCTCAGTCCACAACCAACACGACCATTTAATCCCTGCGTCACTATAATAACTAAATAAACATGATAATAACACAGTTTATTTGTACAGCACTTATCAAAGTGTTACAAACAAACAAAAACACAATAAAACACAAAGTATTCTATGAAAAATAAAAACAGCACAAAACAGGAGAATGATACAAGGTAAAACTAAATAAATGAATAAAACGACAAAGTGGAAAAATAATAGACGGATCAAAATGTACAACAGACTTCAAATAAAGCAGAGACAGATTTGGGTGCAACGTCAAAAAATAATAAAGCGCAGCTCAGTCGTTTAAGATTGAAAATAAATTAAAAAAAATAAGAGAAATAATTACAGAAATAAATACAATTTCTAAAAAGTGATTTAGAGGAAGAGGCAGGACGTCCCGCAGCCGAGGGGCACGCTGACGCAAGTCTGGTGATAATAATAATATCACATCATGACGTCAGTATGGTGATAATATCATATTGTGACTTAATATCATGACAATAATGACAACATCATGTCACGGAGACACTGTGACAATATTGTGTCTTAAGTATAATAACAACAATAACAACAACAACAACAACAACAGCAGTGCACTCTGAGGAATCCCACCGACTGAATATCAGACTAGAATTTCCACTTATTGTTTTTATTGTTTTTATTGTTTTTATTGTGATGAAGCAAATTCATTAATTAAAGAATTAAAGAGGAAGACGAAGAAGAAGGAGGGAAGAGAGCGAAGGAGAGGAAAAGGGAAGGAGAGAGGGGAGAGGCGGGGGAGGGGGAGGGTTAATAGATGTCCACAGGGTTACATAAATCTCTCCTGCTGGCACACACACACACACACACACACACACACACCTCCTCCTCGCTAACAAATTGATTGCTCTCCTGTAAATCTCCCTTGGCGCAAGGAGCGACAGGATGTGTGTGTGTGTGTGTGTGTGTGTGTGTGTGTGTGTGTGTGTGTGTGCAGAAAAACAGCAGGGATGAGAGACAGCAGAGAGAGAGAGAGAGAGGAAAAGAGAGAAAGTGTTAAAGCAAAAGAGAAAGAAGTTAACCCATTTAAGCCCACCGGCAACTATAGTTGCCGAAGTCTATGCCTGTCATTTTCTACTCAAAATAAAAAATCTATATGTTACTCATATAGTTTACTTCAATTATATGATAGTAGACAACTGAGACAACGGTTTTAAGAAAAAAAAATAAGTTTGCAAGTGCTTCCTGTCAAATGACATCATCGACTTCCTGCCCCTTCCTCCCGAGAACATGGCGGCAGCAAACCCTCCCAGAAAGAGCTCATTTTCTTTAAATTATGATGTTTTCAACCCTGATATGTATATATGTATTTAATCATACAAGTCTCTTGAATAACCCAAAAAAAGAATTTTGTACCTGGGATGAATAGTTTTTTGTTTATGGGCAAATTTGTGCAAGCGGCAACTATAGTTGCCGGTGGGCACATAGCTTGTAACTACCATGGGAAAACACTGTTTGCAATATTGCTCATGAATTACTTATTTTAAATTGTAGAATGATGTACAATGGCTCATTTTAATCCTCTTAGATTACCTTTTCTAACTATATAAGGACACTGGTGTTCAAAAGCCACATGTCCCTAGATTTTGACACATTCACACACCTTTTCTTGCTCGCTGCTAACATAATCGATCCTACTTTGCTTTAGTATTGAACTGAGGCATAAAAAAGACTGTTGTCCAATTGGAGATGCTTTTCCCCTCATACACAAGTACTAACCCCAACCAATGCCTCCACCCCCCGACCCAATCCCCCCATTTGGTAGCTAACACACACACACACACACTCTCCCCAGGACCTCTCCCCAGTCCCCCCCAATCTCCTCCTCTGCTATATGTTAGCACTTTTCATATAATAATCAGGTACCAAATGAATAATCATGTATATATTCATGGATGACATGAGAGGAAAATCAGTTTTTAGAGGTTTTGGGTCATGTTTGAAAAATGAAAAGTCCATACTGTTTTTACATGAACTACAATTCATAATGTTTATGTTTTATACGATGTTTATCTATTTCACATGCACTTTATCATTTCTAACTTTTTAAGTGCTTTTTAAACTTATGGACTTGTTAATGTTAATGACCCTTTATGAAATTCTTGTAATTGGTTTACATTTGCTGCAATTGGTGCTTTGATGTATCCAACTTGTTCCCACATTTTTTGTCAGTTTTGGATTGACAAAGTGTTATTTAATGTTTTAAACCTTTGAATTGATATTTTAATCTTCAATTTTGTGCTAAAACAGATTTGTGCTTACATGTAGCTCCAGCATAAAGATTGTTTATCACAAAGAAAATTGCTGGAATATTTTTTTTTATTTCATGATTTGATTTGACCATTGTTCAACATGTAGCTTAGAGGAACCAGGATTCGAACCGGCAACCCAATGATCATTGGGTGACCCCATCACTATCTGCCTGGGCCAATAATTCATATCCATGTACAGTTTTAGATCAATTGCTCAAGCCAAACTGAGGAGATACAATGGCAGCTTACCAGCCATTGATTTACTGGTTTAGACCTTGATACAAGGTATGTGCCCACCGGCAACTATAGTTGCCAGTCATTAAACTGCTATTTTCTTCCAAGCAGAGTACAAAATGGAAAAAATACATACATAACATGATTGTTAGTGACTCAACTGACATAATTATATGCATGAAACCTTTGAAAAAAATTTGGGCATAAATGGGTTAAGCGTGATGTGATTCTGTAATCAGCACCCATGAAAATCGTTTGTTAAAGCAGAATCACAGAGTGTCGGGTAACCATGGCAACCTCACGCCAGCAGCGTCGTTTCACAAATAATTGCAATTACAAGAAAAAGGTCATTCTTTTCTGGCGTAAGGTTACTATCTGGACGTTTCCTGCAGACGCAGCATGCCGGATCTACTTTCCAATTCAAAAAGGAAAATAAGAAAAGAGACGAATGATTTCCTCGGGAGGGAAACGGTACCAGGACTTTGTTTTTTCTCTTGGTTTTGTTAATCTTCTTCATGGAACTTTGCCAAATAGTTTATGTGAAATTAGATTGTTTTTTTTATATATATAGACATATGTGTGTGTGTGTGTGTGTGTATAGATACAGATAGATAGATTGTTTTGTTTTTTTAACATTATGCACATTATCTGATGATTTTACTCTTGTTGCTAATGTTTTGTAAATCCCTGTATTTGATAGTTGATATATATATATATATATATATATATGTGTGTGTGTGTGTATATATATGTGTGTATATATATATATATATATATATATATATGATACTAAAGTACTTGAGACTGCAACAGAAGGCGGCATATTTTATTTAATTGATGCAAAACCTGAGGTGTATATTTTGGAGGTGCCTGGATTTGGATTTGACTTTGTATTCCTGATTTATTCTGATGTTTGTGTTTGTGTTTGTTGTTGTTGTTGTTGTTGTTTTTGTTGTATGTTTGAGCATGGTTTGTAATGTGTACAATCATGTAAAGTTTTCCTGGGACCTAAAAAGATCTGACAGGAGATCAGAGAAATCAGCTGTTCCTTGGATCTCCAGGCTCAGTTTCACCTGCTGGGAGGATCAAGGTGCTCGAAAGTCTCTGGTGTTACCCTGAAAAGGTCTAAACAAAAGAAGAACAACATTTCAACACCTTGAATTCAACTTTTTGATTCAGAAATTTAACTATAAATTAATGATTGAATGGAAATTAACTTACCGTATTTCCCCAATTAATCACCCGGGCATTTAATACACAAAATCAACTTGGACCCCAGGCGTTTAAAAGAACCAGGCGGCTCTTCGCTGCAGGCCTTTATTTTTGCACAGAGCTGCTCCAGGCCATTATTGTGATGACAGTTATTGTCCAACATATTTACAGTCGGTCGATTTAAGATTACGGTGCACCCTTTTTTTCTAACGTTAGCTAGCGCTCTTATTTTGACAGAAAATGGAAGTGCCGCACAGTTATTGTGCGGCTAACTGTTTACTTCTGCAAAAATAAGGAGAATAGCCTTAGTTTGGGTTTACCTCAATATAATGCAAATAATCGCCCCGGCGGTTATTCAGGTGGGCGTTTAATAAGCAAAATGGGTGCAGAACCAGGCCGCTATTTGCGTCCGGGCGATTAATTGGTGAAATACGGTATAATCTAATTAACTGAGAGCATGGTAACTTGATCAAGGTTGTATGTTGAGTAAAAATCACTTTTGAAAGCCAACATCCCAAATAAAGACCGAAAAGTTCTGAGAATCGACCTCTGAACCTGGAGGTTTGGGATTCAAGACCAACTGAAGAAGAGAGTTTTTGAAAGGCATCATTCCAAATAAAGAGCGAAAAGCTCTAAGAGACACAGTGAACATCTGTTGGGCTCCGCGGCTCAAAGTGTTTGTCCTCTGCTTGCAGATCTTGAGGTTGTGGGTTCAAGCCTTAGGAAAGCTCTGAATTTTGAGAGCAAACACCCCAAATGAAAACTGAAAAGTCCCAGAGACAAAGCAAAAACCTGCAGGACTCGGTGGCTCAGAGTGTCGGTCCTCTGTCTGACGGTCTGTAGGTCGTGGGTTCGAGCCTGACGGAAGGCTCTTTTGAAAAGCAACATCTCAAATAAAAACTGAAAAGTCTCAGAGACAAACCAAACACCCACAGGACTCGGTGGCTCCGGGGGTTTGTCCTCTGCATGAAGGGCTAGAGGTTGTGGGTTCAAGCCTTTGGAAAGCTGCTTCTTTTGGACGACCTCATCCTGAGTATAGACTGAAAAGTCCAAGAGACGAAGCAAACACCCGCAGGACTCGGTGGCTCAGAGTGTCGGTCCTCTGGCTGAAGCTCCGCAGGTCGTGGGTTCGAGCCCGAGGGCGTCTTTGACTTTTGGAGAGCGACGTCCAAAGGAACGCTTGAAAAGCTCCGACAGCAACACAGACGTCGCTTGTCCTGGGTGGCGTGACGTGTCGGTCGACCGCAGGAGCCTTTTGAGGCGGCGGGTTCGAGCCCGGCTTCGCCGCTCGGTGAATTTTGAGCATCCGCGTCTGGAGCGAAGACTTAAAAGCGCCCGGAGAAGAGCTGTGAGTGTGCCTGTGGGCCGGTGGCGCGACGGTAACGTTCCTATCAACATCAGCGCGGGCTGATCCAGCGGCTGGTTCGATTCCCCTCTCCGCTCCTGGTAACCGGCGCTCCCCGCAGTGGCGGGGTCGGGGGGGGGCCGTGTCCTCCCCCGGCCTTCTGGAGGTCCGTCAGCAGGGGGTTATGAAGAGGGGAGCCCCGCCCGCCTGAGCTTTTAGTGTAACAGAGGGAAGCTGCGTCGTTTCAAAAATGTTGGAAGAAGTTTCATAAAATTGGAGAAAGATAGAAAGAAGTAGTTTATTAGCCGCAAGTAACTGTTACACCTTGACCTACAAGGAAGTTGTGTTGACTTTTAAGCATGTTGGCAGCAAACTTCTTCCAACATTTTTAAACTACTTCCATTCATCTTTCTACCAAACTCAACACAACTTTCTTTGTTAGCCTTAACAAGCTCAAACAGTTACCTGCGGCTAATCAACTACTTCTTTCTTTCTACTACTTTATGAAACTTCTTCCAACCTTTTCAACATTTTTAATGTTACACAGCTTCCCTCTGTTCAGTAAAACCTCAGACAGGCGGCGTTTTCCGCTTCATAACCCCCTGCCGACGGACCTCCAGAAGGCCGGGGGAGGACACGGCCCCCCCCCGCCGGTTACCAGGAGCGGAGAGGGGAATCGAACCAGCCGCTGGATCAGCCCGCGCTGATGTTGATAGGAACGTTACCGTCGCGCCACCGGCCCACAGGCACACTCACAGCTCTTCTCCGGGCGCTTTTAAGTCTTCGCTCCAGACGCGGACACTCAAAAATCACTGAGCGGCGAAGCCGGGCTCGAACCCGCCGCCTCAAAAGGCTCCTGCGGTCGACCGACACGTCACGCCACCCAGGACAAGCGACGTCTGTGTTGCTGTCAGAGCTTTTCAAGCGTTCCTTTGGACGTCGCTCTTCAAAAGTCAAAGATGCCCTCGGGCTCGAACCCACGACCTGCGGAGCTTCAGCCAGAGGACCGACACTCTGAGCCACCGAGTCCTGCAGGTGTTTGCTTCGTCTCTTGGACTTTTCAGTCTTTACTCTGGATGAGGTCGTCCAAAAGAAGCAGCTTTCCAAAGGCTTGAACCCACAACCTCTAGCCCTCCATGCAGAGGACAAACACCTGGAGCCACCGAGTCCTGTGGGTGTTTGGTTTGTCTCTGAGACTTTTCAGTTTTTATTTGGGGTGCTTGATCTCAAAAGTCAGAGCTTTCCTAAGGCTTGAACCCACAACCTCAAGACTTCCATGCAGAGGACAAACACCTTGAGCCACAATCTCTTACGGCCTCGTGCTTTGTCTCTTAGGCTTTTTAGTCTTTATTGTGGGTTGATGGTTTTCAAAAGTTACTTATTTGGTTGGTCTTGAACCCTCAACCCTAAGAGCTACACAAAGACTCCTCTGAGTTTAGAAGCTGTCTTCTTAGAGCTTTTCTGTTTTTATTTTAGGTGTTGGTTTTCAAAAATCACTGTTTCCTTTCAGGCTCAAACCCACAACCTCAGGACCTTCACACAGAGGACAAACACTTTGAGCTACGGAGCCCTTCCTTCTTAGAGCTTCTCAGTCCTTAGTTGGGATGTCGGTTCTTAAAACATAAACAGAGCACCAGTTTCTTAGAGATCTTGATTTTTTTTCTATTTGAGATGGTAACGTTTGACTTCAACCAGGCTCAAACCGACAACCTCAAGATCTGCAAGCAGAGGACAAACACTTTGAGCCGCTGAGCCCAACGGATGTTCGCTGTGTCTCTTAGAGCTTTTCGCTCTTTATTTGGAATGATGCCTTTCAAAAACTCTCTTCTTCAGTTGGTCTTGAATCCCAAACCTCCAGGTTCAGAGGTTGATTCTCAGAACTTTTCGGTCTTTATTTGGGATGTTGGCTTTCAAAAGTGACTCAACATACAACCTTGATCAAGTTACCATGCTCTCAGTTAATCAGTTTATAAGTTAATTTCCTTTCAATCATTAATTTATAGTTTATTTTCTAAATCAAAAAGTTGAATTCAAGGTGTTGAAGTGTTGCTCTTTTGCTTAGACTTTGTCGGGGTAACACCAGAGGGTAACACCCCGCCCACCTGAGGTTTTACTGAAAAGAGGGAAGCCGTGTCATTTTAAAAATCTTGGAAGAAGTTTTGCAAAGCTGTTGAAACTAAAGTAGTAGGAAGATATGTATTAGTAGCTTATTTGCAGCAGTCAACTGTTATTGTTGGACTACAAGGAAGTTTTGATGAGTTTTGAAGGCATTGGAAAGAACTTTGGCATGGCGTTCACCGGCCTTCCTGCTTTAATCCTTCATCTTCACGTTAGTTCTTGGTCTGTCCTCATCGGCTGTTCACTGCTGTGGAACTGGTTCATACACACTCTGTGGCCAGCTGGAGGCGCTGTGTTTGCCACTCATGACAAAAATGACTGCAGACTTGTTTCAGGTGATCTTAGACAAGCACCTACATCACTGAACAAGCTCTCAGTTGCTGTGTTGTTGATCTTATTGCTAGACTGTCAACAAGAACGCAGGTAAACACAAGAGGACCGATGTTTTACTTTCCAAACTGGGACTCAACCTCTGGTCCGTGGCATTAAACAGTCACTTCAACATCAACTGTTTATCTTCTGGAGCTAACTCTCAGCCTGAGGAAGCAGATATTCATATTATCTGGTTATATGTTCAAACTGCTGACAACAACATCATAGAAAACACAGAAACATTTATGTTCCAGCAGGGAATCAAACTACAGTTCTTGGTGTCAAGCTGCCACTTATATATTTACTCCTACTACAACTACTACTGCTACTACTTCTGCAATTACTACAAGTAATACCACTACTACTGCTATTATTCCTACTACTACTAGTTCTCCTACCACTACTACGATTACTACTACTATTACTGTTAGTATTATACTACTATTACTATTAATACTACTTTTACAACTATTAATAGTTGTAGTAGTAATAGTTGTAGTAGTGGTGGTAGTAGTAGTAAGAGTAGTAGCAGTTGTTGTAATAATAATATCAGTAGTATTACTGTTATCAGAATATTATCATTAGTAGTAGTAGTAGTTGTTGTAGTAGTAAGAGTAGTTGCAGTAGTAGTAGTAGTAATAGTAGCAGTAGTAGTAACAGTGTGAATACTACAGTAGTAGTATAATATTAGACAGGAGCGTCCTGTGTGGGCGGAGCCTCAGTGTGGTACGTTCAGGGACTCGCCCCTCCTCTGTTTTTAGTGGACTACTCCTTTAATGTGAAGAGCTGCCGAGGAGCCCATGAGCAAGGCAGCAGTCCAAGCTGCTGGTTCCCTCAAACACCAGCTGTTTATCAAAACCGCCGTCACCATGGTGACCGTTTAGAGAGAGAGAGAGAGAGAGGAACACATTACATATGCTGTGTGTGTGTGTGTGTGTGTGTGTGTGTGTGTGTGTGTGTGTGTGTGCAGGTCTGCGAGATAGCGATGTGACAGGTGAATAATCAGAGCTGTAGCGCTGATCGTCACGGAAACGAGGCCTGACAGCAGTGACAACGGCGGCAAGATCACGCACGTACACACACGCGCGTGTGCACACACACACACACACACACACACACATACAGTCTGAGATTACTTGTAAATGTATGCACAAACACAAGCAAACACACA
>NC_043981.1:20513829-20515597 GCF_902150065.1 Myripristis murdjan
GAAAAAGATCAGCAGGTTAGTAGAACAACCAGGAGAACGCTGTAAACGAGACGCTGCTGTAAAACGAGTACGGCCAGTAATCAGAGTACTGGCTCAGGTAAACAAGCTCCCTGATAACAGCCAGGACACACACACACACACACACACACACACACACACACACACACACACACATACACACACACACACACACGGCAGCATTTCCAAGGTCAATCTGCTTCGATTGTTCAGGAAACAAAAGAAAGTCGGAGTCGCGGCGACATCGTTTCCCTCCTCCACAGTAAACACGCCGTCGCCGGGGGTGACCGTGCACGTTGCCGCGGGTAACTCTCGGACGTTGCCGGGGGTGACCGTGGTGTCGCCTGCCTGCCGGCGTCTCGAGGTGCCGCCGAGGTCAGCCGAGGTCACGGAGCGGAGCTGATCGTGTGTTTAACCTTCATCTCACCAGGAAGCTCAAACAAACAAACAAACAAACAAACAAACAAATGCAGCCCCTTTTTACAGAAAAAACAAATATTTTCAAAACATTTTTAAAAACATATTTTCAATATTTTCCTCAAGACGTGATCAGCAGCTGAATTCATGCCTTGTGCTGTTTCGTTCATCACGACGTTTAAAAAGAAGAGAAAATGACGTTTTTATTGACATTTTTTTAGTTTGTCTGGTGATTGACAGCTCAGCTCCACGTTGGCCCCGCCCTCTCGCTTCATTCTCTTCTCAAAACAGATTCTCAAAAACAGATCTTACATATTTTTATTAACCTTCTTTATATGTTGTGTGTGTGCTTATGTTTGTACTTTTATTTTGAAAAGCTGTAAATAAAATCATAAAATGCAGCTCAAAGAGTTTATTTATGCACTTTATGTATGAAAAGTGCTATAGAAATAAAACATGTTATTGTCATATTATCATTATTATTATTATTATTATTGTAACATGTTGCTCATTTTCTTAACTTTCTTTTTATGTTTCCTCTCCTCGACTCATCACTCCTCCTCGTTTCTCCTCGTCTGAACCGACACCAGGCCAGCTGAGGCCAAGGGGATTATGGGAGATTACAGGTGAATGGAGCTCACCAGGTGCGCTGTGATTGGCTCACACACGGTATCCTGTGCGTGAGACCGCAGGACACACCTCTGCATCTCACGCACCGTCTGGGGGGGGGTTCTGCTGGTGAAGATCAACACCAGCAGAACTGATGAGGAGCAGGAGAACCCTGGAGGAGAACCCTGGAGGAGAACCCTGGAGGAGAACCCCGAGGTTGAGATGGAAGCTTCACGGCTGAAGAGGAAAAAAGGGAACTGACAAATTCATCATTGTCATGTGGAGGAGAGGAAAAGAGGAAGAAAGGATGTACAGGGACGGATGGAGGGATGACAGAGGGAGGAGGAGGAGGAGAAAGATGAATAAGACGAGCGTCAGATCCTGAAATATGGACGGAAAGGAAAGAAAGAAAGAACACAGAGCAAAGAGAGAGAGGAGGAGGGAAGGAAGGAGGAGGGGGGGGGGGGTGATCTGCCCCCACAGGGAGGCTGTTTAATCTCCTCCATCACTCACCTTCACCAGGGGGCGGGGCCACGTTGCCCCTGGCGACAGGCTGGCCAATCAGCCCATGATGCATGGCTCTTCCCTACACACACACACACACACACACACACACACACACACACACACACACACAACAGACACACACTGACAGACACACACACACACAGACACACACAGACACACACACACACACACACACACACACACACCCACACACACA
>NC_043981.1:20515697-20530697 GCF_902150065.1 Myripristis murdjan
TTGTTGATTCAAGACTTTTGAAACGGCAACTTTTCAAATTTACTGTAAATAAATAAATAAATAAATATGGGCTGTCAGGATCCTGGACTGCCGCACCGACCTCGGCCACCAGGAGCCTGACGGAGCGTTTGTTTTTCCCGACTGTCACTGAACGCAGCGTTAAAGCCTGGATTCTGAAACTCGGGTTGAAAATGAAACAGGGAGGTTTTATTTTGAAAGGCTAAGCGGCGCCGCAGCCTAAATGTTTGTGACGTCATGACGTGACTCGCCGCGCACGTCAACATTAATATTATTATTATTATTATTATTACATTATTATTGTTGTTACTGAATGTTTGTGAGGCGTGACGGACAGCACCCGGGCGGCGTACGACCTGAGCCGACATCAAAGGCATCACCGCCGAGTCTGACACACTGACTCGCTGCGGGTCAGTGTCGCCCGGCAACAGCCTCCATCAGCCAATCAGATTCAAGGAAACCGCCCAGAGGATGCTGACGCGCCGGCTGCTTCCTGAAGGGCCGAGTCTGCAGCCGTAAGGATTTCTCTTCAAGCCGCCCGGCGCCCCCCCCCCCCGCCCGCACGGCGCCCCCTCGCCCGGCGCCGGTTGCATAGCTTTAAAAAAATAAAAGTGTGAAGAAACAGGAAGAGGAACCGAACCCTGACCCAGAGCGCAAACGAGAAAATAGAAAAAGAGCAACAGGATGAAAACACACACCATCGAGAAAAGACCCAAACACACCGCCGGCACACCTGCAGGAACCCCCGTCTGCTGGCCAGGTGCCCGGCGGCCAAACCCCAGTCCTGCCGAAATAACTCCGCCCCCCGTCCGTCATGGACGTGTGAGATTTAAAGGGGCAATTCACCAAAAAAAAACAAAAAAAAAAACCACATTTCCCCCGCCTCCTGCTGGTGTGACTCGTCCATCTGGACAGTTTCAGGGCGACCTGGTGAAGTTTCCACTCCTGACCAGGGATTCTGAGTGGAGTGGGTGCTTTTCTTTGCAGTGGGAGGCTGGGAATCCTGAGTTCCGAGCTGGAATGTGAACGCCAGCATGAAAGCCTAGAGGGGCCGCAGAGTGGAAACCCCACCAAGTCACACCGAAACCCAGACAGACACTACAGGGGGGAAATGTCCTGTTTTGTGTGAACTGTCCCTTTCTCCGGGCCGTCCTCGTGTCCTGGCGCCGCTGCTCGCCCCGCAGCACGCCCCGCCCGCCGGCGCCGCACGTACGCCCAGCCAGACAGTTTGAGTGCAGTTTGAAGTTTCCAGCCTCCTGTCCTGCTATTTGATTTATTCATTTATTTAATTTGACCTTAATTATAAACATTCTGATTCTATTTGTAGCGAGTACTTTTTTCTATCTAGTATTTACATCTGCTCACCTCAACTTGACACATTTTTGGGGGGCGGATTGATACGTTTGCAGGTGTTCTTTGGTGGAAAATAGTTCCCTAAGGGGTATGTGGGCTGTCCTCCCTGCTGAGTCGGGGTGACGGAGGGGAAACTCTCAAATCGCACAGAAACTGTCTGACAGACGGCGGCGGATGGAGGGGGAGTATCTTTTTTTTATGTGTGTGCGTTTTGGGTGAACTGTCCCTTTAGCGGCCTCAGTTGCCGCAGCCCCGGATGCCGATCTCCTCCTTGTAGCGGTTGGTGAGCGTGTTGGCCTTGCGGGTGAGCTGTGTCCGAGCACGGCGTGCAGTCCGTTCAGGTGGTAGTGAAACTGCTTCTCCAGGTCGTCCTCGTCCACCTCGGCCGGCGTCACGCCCGCCTTGTCCCGCCGCCGCTCCTCGCCCTGCAGGACGCCCCACTCGATGTCGTTGCGGATGGACTTGAGCAGCATGTACGAGCCGTACATGTCGCCGTCCTGGAAGTAGCCGGGCGTGCCGCCGCCGCCGCCACCGCCGCCGCTGTTGTCCGTCTGCGGCGTCTTGAGCTCGTCGTGCTCTTCCAGCGGGACGTCCCGCAGCAGGCTGGGCACCATCACCGTCTGGTCCATGTTGTTGACGGCGCCGATGAAGCGGTTCATGGCGTTGAAGAGCGAGTTCTTCTGGTTGTAGGAATCAGATATCTGCATCATGTTGGACGCTGGCGGGACGTGGAACAGCAGGCAAGAGAAAGTAGTCCCTTCAGCGTGTAGCTGCTCTGTTTGAGGCTCCTCCAGACGGGGAGCGACGGCGACGCCCTTCCTCCCCTTGGTGCGCACCTGCCACCGTCCCGGGCCAAACTTAGCCCGCTAAAGCTCTTTAGAGGATTATGAAGGGGGTTTAGCTGCGGCCTGACTGCTGCTGCTGCGTGAGGGAGCGCGGGCCGCTCCCACAGGAGTGTGTCGGCGGGCCGGGGTGTGTGTGTGGTGTCGGGGGGGCGAGGTGTACCCGCTGAGGCTGGCACCGGCTGGCAGCTGCTGCTCCCGGGGCGTTTCCTCCTCTGGAGCCTCGGGGCGAAGAACAGGACTGACTGCCTGCAACACACACACACACACACACACACACACACACACACACACACAGAGTGACGATTATATTTATTATATTTATTTAGCCTTCAGGGCAAAAACAAAATAGGGAAGCTGCAGGATTCGAGTCTGCACTTGCACTTGAATTCAGACTCATGAATTAAAAAAAAAAAAAAAAAAAAAAAAAAGTCAGGCTAACAGGCTAACAGGCTAACAGGCTTAGCAAGAAGTGAGAGAGTTCCGGCTGCGGCTTAAACAGGAAAACTAATCACATCCAGATCAGACCCTGAAAAGAGGGACTTCTCTTCTCTTCTCTTCTCTTCTCTTCTCTTCTCTTCTCCACACACACACACACAGCGGGGCAGCTCCGTTAGCAGCCGCCGGGCTAGCGGCCCACACGGGGCGGGCAGGAGAGCTGGCGGGCCGCCGGCCTCGATAAAGTTACTCAACTTTTCGAAAACAGAGTCAAAAAAAGCAAGAAAAGCCAGAAGAGACGCGTCACGGAGGAAAGAGTCCCGCTGTGTTCGCTTCAGGGCCGCCGGCTGGCTAACAGCCTGACACGCTTAGCAAGGAGCTAACGGTGCCGCATCCCGACCGCTGACAGCCACCGGCCCGGCATCCATTATCGGACACTTCCTATACTCCCTTCCCTACACGGAGCATCTTCACAGCAAGAAAAAGATCACCTTTTACAGATTTTAGCGGGTTCGCCGTGCATTTACCGATTTCTTTGACCTACTTAACATTACTTTTCTCGAGAATTCGGCTCTAGTTTGATCTCCGGTTGAAGCAGCACCGAGACGCTGCTGCCCGCCGGGCGAGCAAACCTCAAGCCCCGCAGTCCAGATCCCCATCACGTCCACAAAGGGAAAAAAAAAAAAAAACGTAATTAAAAAGGAACGGACGCCTGCTACAAAATTTAATGTGAATGCATTTCAACACCGTGACCTGAGCCGTGTCCGATAATGGAACTACAATGGAGCGATAATGGTAGCTGCATCCGTAATCGTCCATCTCGCCGGAGCAGACGCGTCGCATAACCCGCCGGCAGCGCTGCGCCGGCCGGGCTGCTCGGCCGCGGCTCCCCGGGGTTTGGTCTCCGGTTAGAAAGTTAAACTCTGATAATTCAGCGGAAACATGTCGGACATGTCGGACGGGAGAAGCGGCCGCGGCTCCCCGGGTGGTGGCCCGGCTCCAGGACCGTTAGCTCGGCTACAGCAGAGAGCCGCTCCCCGGCGCAGGGGGCCCGGCCAGGTGCTCACCGTGTGTCGGGGGTCGTGGTTCCGTCCTGTGGTGTGGTCCGGTGTCTGCGGCTGCTCCTCCCGGGTCTCCGGCTGACTTCACACCGGCGGTCTGCGGCTCTGACCCGCAGGGAGCGGCTGTAATGTCGGACAACCCACCGGCCGAACCTCCAGCCTCAGCCAATCAGAGCGGGACAGGCCATGTGACGTCACACCACCCACGCCCCCCCGGACAATAAAATTAAATTAAATTAAATCGAATAAAAGATGGAGCATTAAAATAAAATACAATAAAAACAAGAGGTGATACAATAAAATGAAAAAATATATGCTAAAATAAAATCAAATAAAAAGATGAAGTAAAAAAATAAAATAAAAACTGAGACTAAAAACTAAAAAATAAATTAAATTAAATTAAATTAAAATAAAATAAAACTAAATTAAAAAACTAAAATAAAAGAGGTAATAAAATCACCTCATTTACTTTATTTTAAAGCATCAAATAAAATCAAAATAATAATAAAATAATATGAGGTAAGAAAATAAAATAAGGTGTGATCAAATAAAATACAATTATAATTTAACTATATCTATCTATCTATCTATATCTATCTAATAATGATAATAACAACAACTTTTATTAGTAACAGTCGGTTTGTTTGTCTGTTTGTCTCCAGTCCCTCGCGCTGATGTGTTTGTCCATATGTGCTGTTTCTCGGAACTGTTGCGTGTCATATATAAATATAAATGTGTGTGTGTGTGTGTGTGTGTGTGTGTGTGTGTGTGTGTGTGTGTGTGTGTGTGTGTGTGTGTACTGTACACCGTGTGCTGTGTGTGTGTGTGTTGTCCTCTATTCATAGCGCAGCTGTGTGTGCGGCTCCGTCACTGATCAGAACTTCACAAACCAACAGGCCAGATGAGTGAGGACATTAAATATCATATTAATGACCATGAACAGATGAAAAATGAAACAGGAAACAGCGTCCTGCCCGCTGCGGCACGCGGCTCTCTGCTGCGGAAGTCATTAAAAGAAAATAAAAAATATATTAAAAAAAAAAGTCAGACGTCATTTTCTGCGTCATATCAGAGTTTAAAGATGCTCTTCCTCTGGATGACGGGACGCCGTGCGGCTCCGGCGGCTCGTCCTGCTGCTGCCCGGGGACATAGCGCCACCCAGCGGCCGCAGGCGGAACCACACCGGCAATGCCTGCATGCCACTGTTACTGAAAAATCACATCAAATCATACGTAGACATAGATATATGACTTCATGTAAGCAAGTAAATAGGTAAACAAATTGATATATAGACAGACAGAGAGACCTGCAGCCTCAGCCAGTCACAGCGAGCCAGGGCATGTCACTTAAAATAAAATAAAACACAAAGTAATAGTCTCTCTCTCTCTCTCTCTCTGTGTGTGTGTGTGTGTGTGTGTGTGTGTGTGTGCACCACTTTTTAGATTGAGTTCACAGTCATGTAAAAATGTTTGATATAGTTTTTTTTTGTGACGTTTATTTTGTATTCAACATCAGTTTATCACCTCTTGCTGCTGTTTCCAGATTAAATTTTATCCTTAAAGCTCCGTCCCAGTTCCTCTGCAGGTCCAGAGGTTCCTCTCCTTCACGCTCTACTCTCCTCCCAGAGCGAGCAGTGGGGTTTCAGAGCTGCCACATCACTCCTCCTCCCTCTCCTCCATTCATTCCACTACGATATGAACATGAACTTTCAGAGCCTTCACACTTTCTTCACTCCAGTTTTCCATCAGCCCAATAAAGTCCTCCACATGAGTTTTCCTAAAAGCAGCAGCACTGTTGGCTTTTCAGGACTTTTTCACACTGAAACGCTCCCTCCTCCTCCTCCTCCTCCTCCTCCTCCTCCAGGGAAAATAGTCCCTAAGCGGGGAAACGTTTTGCTTTCCACAGCCGATCATCAGCTGTGTGGTTTCTGGATGTTGAGCAGAACATTATGAGGCGGCTGCTTCAGCCACAGACTCAGTCTGACTCTGAGAGGTGAAATCTGGAGCTCCACTCAGGGTTTGATAAAATAAAATTAAAAAAAAAACAAAAAAAAAAAACATGTTGAGCAGAAAGAACCATCAGCCGGTTTATTGACAGATACGACAACATCACAACATCACAACATCACAACAACACAACAATACAACATCACAACATCACAACAACATCACAACATCACAACAACAACACAACAACACAACAACACAACAACACCAGAAACAGATAAAAACAGTTTCTCACATCAAGCAGCTCATGTGTGTGTGTGTGTTCATGCAGCCTCAGAACAGCAGGCTTGCTGTAGACAGCTGAGAGGCTTTAAAGGAACAGTTCACCCAACATCTGTCTGTTTTGTATCATTTACTCACTGTGAGTTTATAACGCTACAAACAGGCTGATGTCAGGGCTTTAGCTAGCTGAGCAGCTAGCGAGCTAGCCTACACACTGACACTCTGGCTAATGGATTCACTTTTTATAAATTTCAAAACAATTCTGCGCCCTGCCACCCTTCAACAGCACAGCGACAGAGCGACGTTATGACAGCTATCAGAGGCTAACAAAGCTAACAGAGGCTAACAGGGGCTAACAGAGGCTAACAGAGGCTTACAAAGCTAACAGGGGCTAACAGAGGCTAACAGAGGCCTACAAAGCTAACGGGGGCTAACAAAGCTAACAGAGGCTAACAGGGGCTAACAGAGGCTTACAAAGCTAACAGGGGCTAACAGCTGCTGACAGGGGCTAACAGAGGCTAACAGAGTCTAAGAGAAGCTAGCAGAGACTAACAGAAGCTAAGAGTAGCTAGCAAGGTAGCCTACTTGTTGATGCTAACGGATTTGTGATTTTTAAATGTTGAAATAATCCCGTGTGGCTGTTCAAAACAAACAGAGCAGTAAACGATGCAGAGCAGCTTCAGGGCCACGCCCTCCTCCAGCAGCCTCACAGCTTCACTTTGTAACAGTCAGAAAGGAAAACGCCTCGTCAGGGTCGTGGCTTCAAAGTAAAAGCCTTGTCAGGGTCGTGGGTTCGAACGCTCGCCTCTGCTGAAAAAAAAAAACAACAACCAGAAAAATCAGAAAGAACCAAAAATGAACTCAGATTTTTACCAACAACATGTCAAAATCTAACTTCAAAATAAAAGACAACAGGAACATACATGCCCCTTTTCCACCAGAAAACACCTGGTGCTAGTTCGGAGCTGGTGCTAGAGCCGGTGCTTAACTGGTGCCAACGAAGAACCGGTTTGCTTTTCCACCAGCCAAGAGCCAAGTGGAGGCAGTTCAGAGCCACGTCATGACGTCTTCGGAAAACGTGATGACGGGTGGAGACGCTCGCTCAGAATCACAATAACCATCATGAATGAATGAATGAATGATACTTTATTAATCCTTTGCAGGAAATTACATTGTCACGGCAGCTTCATCACTTCAACACACATCAAACTGCACACTCATACAGCACAGTGGCTGCAGCGTCTCTGTCTCTGTCCGCCCGTCCTGTCCTGAAGCCGGTGAAGCTGATCAGTGAGTCGGGGATGATGTTGGTGAGCCGCGTCTCAGTCAAGCATATGATGCTGCTTTCCCCATACAGTTTGTGTCCATATAACGCTGCTTTCCCCATACAGTTTGTGTCCATATAACGCTGCTTTCCCCATACAGTTTCTGGCCCTGGGTGGAGCAGGATCTGGATTTATTAGCGATGCAAATACTGCTTGTGTCTTTACAAGCCTACATTTCAATACAGAGGCGAAAAACACAATTATTGCCGGCTACCTGTCGGATTCGTGATCGGAACGAATGACAGCTATGTTTAGTTATAAAACGGGTGCTTCTCATCCTTAAATGTAATTTGCTGAGCCACGTTCCATGCCGCTGTAAAATCAGTGTAATCCACGGCTTCTCGGGGATTATTGTTTATGTTTATAGCGTTCGCAGTTCCTGTTTTGTTTTGTAACCCCGCCCACCAATGACGCGGTGGGCCGCATCATCGGTTCTTTCTCTGGCTCCTGTTTAGCCCCTGCTCGGCGTCGGTGCTTGCCTAGCACCAGTTTGGAACCAGTTTGGCCCCTGCTCGGGCTGTGGAAAACCAAAAAACTGGTGCTAAGTCAGGCACCGGCTCCGAACCAGCCCTGGTGGAAAAGGGGTATGAGAGACTGAAGTGTGTGTGTGTGTGTGTGTGTGTGTGTGTGTGTGTGTGTGTGTGTGTGTGTGTGTGTCTCACCTGCAGCAGGTGTCAGACCATCTCGTATTGGTTGGCAGTGATGAGGCGAGACAGACAGCAAGCTAACCACATGCCTATCAGCTGGAGAGAGAGAGAGGGAGAGAGAGAGGGAGAGAGAGAGAGAGAGAGAGAGAGACAGGCAGAGGTCAGAGGCTAACAGGCAAGCTAACAGAAGCTAACAGGGTTTAACATAGGCTAACAGAAGCTAACAGGGTTTAACATAGGCTAACAGAAGCTAACAGGGTTTAACATAGGCTAACAGTGGCCAAGAAAAGAGACTTAGAGGATTTCAGTCTGACAGAGGCTAACAGAGAAGCTAACAGAAGCTAACAGGCTAACAGTGAAGCTAAAGCCCAACACACACCGGCGGCGTCCGACGCGCGTCAAACAGCCGCCCCCATTATTTTCTATGTGTGTCCGCAGACCGGCGGCGGCTAGACGCACGTTGACGCGCCGCGCCGCTACCTTTTACGCCACTGTCCTATTTCCAGCGTCGACGCGCCTGAAAAAGTGTATTTTCTCCCTTGCGGATGTCCATCCCAGCTTCCGTAGCTGTTCTTCTTCTCTACTTCTGTGGCTCTTTCCTGTATTTTAATAAAACTGTCAGTCAAACAGATCTAGTTTACATTACAAATGAGCGCTCTGCTGGTTTGAAGCATATATTGCAGTAGACATGTCCGTTATATGCACCGTTTTTTCCTGGTTTTCCACTTTAAACATAACTGAAACTACCGCACTACTTGATCAATAAGCTCCTGCCCCTCACTGGATATTAAGTTATGGTAGCCTGACAGACAATGCTGGTTGATTTGTCTTTTTTCCGTGGTATGTAGTTTTTTTCCCCAGTTAACGCCGATTGATGTTCTACAGCGCGACGCTTCCAGTTTGTGTTGGGTGGCACCGCGACGCTACGCTGCCGGTGTGTGTTGGGCTTAACAGTGAAGCTAACAGAAGCTAACAGAGGCTAACAGTGAAGCTAACAGAAGCTAACAGAGGCTAACAGAGGCTAACAGAGAAGCTAGCTGTCTGATCAGGACGTGTGGAGCTCAGGTTGCTCTGATGGTCGGAGATGAAACTGAATATTTCTGATTTCTGACACGAGTTGGACTGACGGGTCAAACACACAAACACACAAACACAGAAACACACAAACACACAAACACACAAACACACAAACACACAAACAGAGACTGTCGTTGGGCTTCCAGCCTGACGTCAGCAGCTCCAGCAGCTCCAGCCGCTCCAGCAGGGGGCGCTGAGGAGCTGCTAGCATGAACACGGCTCGCTGTGTGTGCCTGTGGCTCAGCTTCAGCAGAACACGCGTGACGTGTGTGTGACGTGTGTGACGTGTGTGTGACGTGTGCATGACGTGTGCGTGACGTGTGCGTGACGTGTGTGTGACGTGTGTGTGACGTGCGCGTGACGTGTGTGACGTGTGTGACGTGTGCGTGACGTGCGCGTGACGTGTGTGACGTGTGCGTGACGTGTGCGTGACGTGAGCGTGACGTGTGTGTGACGTGTGCGTGACGTGCGCGTGACGTGTGTGACGTGTGCGTGACGTGAGCGTGACGTGTGCGTGACGTGCGCGTGACGTGTGTGACGTGTGCGTGACGTGCGCGTGACGTGTGTGACGTGTGTGACGTGTGTGACGTGTGTGACGTGTGCGTGACGTGTGTGTGTGTTCGGGTCATATGTAAACACACAGCTGAGGCTGAAAGCGAGCGCTGTGTGTCATTAGAGGGCCGGGGGGGGGGGGGGGGTGAACCGGGTGTTTCATGTTTCCATGGCGATGTATCTGAACCGACTCTCTGATTGGTGCACGGTGTGTTTCTCTGCTGTAGGACAGGTGGACGACACACACACACACACACACACACACACACACACACACACTCAGGCAGCCCCCTCTGAGGCCTGTTGTGGGTAATGGAGTAGGTCACCGTGACAACGAGCAGCCACCATCAGGGTTAATGGGGCATGTTAGCTGGAGGAAACCACACACACACACACACACACACACACACACACACACACACACACACACACTCTCTCTCTCTCTCTCTTTACTGTCTCCTCTCTCCATTCAAAACATAAAATGAAATAAATAAAATAATAAAAAAAAAATTTAAAATTGAAAGGTTTTTGTATTTAATGGCTTTTACAGGGGAAATGTATATGGACCAGAACACTTTGCTTTTATTTTTTATTTTTAGTAATTTATAATTCATAATTTCATGGATTAATGTTTTATAGTTATAGTTATAATTCGACTTTGGCAGTTTTATATTTTCCAACATTTGCTTATTTTATGTGTTTGCTAGCAGCACAGGCCTCAGTTCAGCAGCATGTCTCAGACTGGTGGGATTTATGGTCACACTTTATAATAAAAAATGATTAATTATTATGTATAATTAATTAAACTTTAGTTAACAGTTACTTACAGTTAACAAACAATGAAATGATAATTCATATATTACATAGCAGACTATTGACAGTTTGCTGATGCAGATTATAACGTGCGATACACAACATGAGCTGTCTGTTAGCACATGACGTGTCAACCTTTACAGAGTTTATTCAACGTGTTGGAGCAGACACTGCACCACACTGTGAGAGCCACAACTTTACAGACGTCTACACACATTAAATGTTATGGGAGTGCCAGGTGCATTCTGGGAGTGAGTGCCAGGTGCATTCTGGGAGTGTGAGTACCTGTGAGAAGGCGATGCCGAACGTGACGCCGGCGATGATTCCCATGTTGGTCTCAATGAAGGACGTGACCAGATTATAACAGCCCTGAGGAGGAGACACGCATTTACAGCCACTCACTGTGTGTGTGTGTGTGTGTGTGTGTGTGTGTGTGTGTGTGTGTGTGTGTGTGTGTACCTGGCCGTGCACCCTGGTGGGCAGCAGGCTGCTGTTCCTCAGGTTGGTGCTGCTGCAGTCGCTGAGGCTGACGCAGCAGCTGGTCGGCACGCCGCCCACAGGGAAGTACACACTGCTGAACCAGCTGGTGTAGTTCAACACACCACAGCACCGCAGCTGCACACATACACACACACACACACACACACACACACACACACACACACACACACACACACAGAGTCAGAACCGGCACATCAAACTCTGCAGGTTTAGTGGAAAACATCAGTGAGTCGTCGGCGTAGCGACGCATCCCAGCAGACAGGAGGCTAGGTTAGGGAGACTGGGAGAGACTGGGAGAGACTGGCAGAGACTGGGAGAGACTGGCAGAGACTGGGAGAGACTGGGAGAGACTGGCAGAGACTGGGAGAGACTGGCAGAGACTGGCAGAGACTGGGAGAGACTGGCAGAGACTGGCAGAGACTGGGAGAGACTGGGAGAGACTGGGAGAGACTGGCAGAGACTGGGAGAGACTGGGAGAGACTGGGAGAGACTGGGACAGACTGGGAGAGACTAGCAGAGACTGGGAGAGACTGGGAGAGATAATATTATTATTAATAATATTAATAATAATAATAACAATAATAATAATAATAGTAATGATACTACTACTAATAATAATATTAATATTAATATTAATATTAATATTAATAATAACATTCTTATTCTTATTCTTATTATTATTATTAATATTAATAATAATCATAATAATAGTAATGATAATAATAACAATAATAATAACAATAATAACAATAATAACAATAATAACAATAATAATAATAACAATAAAAACAATAATAATAATAACAATAATAACAATAATAATAATAATAATAATAATAATAATGATGCCGTGCAGAAGCAGGTCAGAGGGACTGACTCGGCGCTGGACGTCGTCGACAGCGAGGCTCCTCTCGTCCAGACCGTTGTAGTTCAACACCGCATCACTGAGCGTGTTCAGGAAGCTGCCTTTAATCTGCACACACACACACACACACACACACACACACAAACACACACACACACACACACACACAAACACACACACACACACACACAGAAGTTCAAAAACACCCTAAAATGAGCTGATTAGACAATAAAAACTTTCCAAGCTCATCATCTTTTGTCTGTGTGTGTGTGTGTGTGTGTGTGTGTGTGTGTGTGTGTGTGTGTGTGTGTGTGTGTGTCTCTGTGTGTGTGTGTGTGTGTCTGTGTGTGTGTGTGTGTGTGTGTGTGTGTGTGTGTGTGTGTGTGTGTGTATGTGTGTTACCTCGTGGCGAAAGACAAACCCGGAGATCCCTGCAATCAGTTCTGCCAGGAAGACGAGACACAGCAACACGGCGTACTGCACGGAGGTCAGAGGTCACACAGAGGTCACACAGAGGTCAGAGGTCACACACACACATATTTCATTGGATGTTGGATGCATATATATATCTATATCTATATCTATATATATATATAGATATAGATATATAGATATACACTACTCACAAAAAGTTAGGGATATTCGGCTTTTGGCTGAAATTTCAGGATGAACCTAAAATGCATTATAACCTTTACAGGTGAACTTAATGTGACCTTCTGTAAACTTTTGAATGCACATGTCCAACTGTTCAATGTTTCAGTACTTTTTGCACAAGTTGCTGTTCTCTAACAAGGAGTTTAACGGCAAAATTCACATCAGGTGTTTGATCCATGAATCGACCAATAAATTTCCTGGTTCAATTAGAATTGGTATTTAAACAGTCCTCCTCATCATGCTGTTCACATTTTGACATCATGAGACCAAGACGACACCTAACAGCTGATTAGCAGCACCTCGCCATGCGAGGCTTCAAACAGGATGTTCTCAGACGGAAGTGGCCACTGAGCTTAGAGTGTCACAGAGTGTCATCAGCAGGTTGCAGCAGAGATACAGAGAGACTGGAAGAGTCACAGAAAGGCAGAGAAGTGGACGTCCTTTGGCCACATCCCACACTGATGACCGCTTCATTGTGAACAGTGCCCTGCGGAACCGGATGATGAATGCCACTCAACTCCAGGCACGTTTAAGGGAGGTGAGAGGCACCCAAGTGTCACGTCAGACCATTCGAAACCGTTTACATCAGCATGGTCTGCGTGCTAGACGACCTGCAAGGGTACCTGACCACACCACCAGGCACAGGTGTCATCGTCTTGCATGGGCCAGGGAGCATTTACGCTGGACGAGGGAGCAGTGGGCCTCAGTGCTGTTCTCTGATGAAAGCCGATTCATGTTGAGCAGAAATGATGGCCGCCAACGATGTTGGAGACGTCAAGGAGAGCGCTATGCATCAGCCACTGTTGTCACCAGACAAGCCTTTGGTGGTGGTGGTGTTACTGTGTGGGCAGGTGTGTCTAGTCAGTACAGAACTGCCCTACACTTTGTGACAAGCCCATACTACCTGAATAACATCATTAATCCAGTCATTGTGCCCCTGCATGAACAACACAGGCCTAATTTCATCCTCATGGACGACAATGCTCCAGCTCATCGAGGTCGTATCATTAGGGAACGGCTGCTGGAGACTGGGGTACCTCAAATGGAGTGGCCTGCACTTTCTCAGACCTGAATCCCATAGAAAACCTATGGGATCAGCTGAGTCGCCGTGTAGAGGCTCGGAGCTCTGTACCCCAGAACCTCAATGTCCTGAGGGCCGCCCTTCAAGAAGAGTGGGATGCCATGCCTCAGCAGACAATAAGTCGACTTGTGAACAGCATGAGACGTCGCTGTCAAGCTGTAATTGATGCTCAAGGGCACATGACAAGTTATTGACACTGACATTTTTTGTTGTGGTATATCCACCACTGTTGTTGGCTTTTGTTTCAAGAAACTGTTTGAGATGAGGAAATCACCAGTGCATGCTTCTACTTAAATGCCCTACTTTCATGATATAATATCACTGTAGCGTGAACTTTTTACATTTTCCGTAAATTTCACCCGTAAGCCAAATATCCCTAACTTTTTGTGAGTAGTGTATATATATATTTATATAAATATATTAGTTATTTATTTACTTATTTGTTTGTTTTACATTTCTTTGACTTTTTTCTTTCATGTGTTTGTTATATTTTTCAAAATGTAAAAGGCGGGTGTTGTGTGTCTGTGCCTCACCAGCTTCAGCATCCAGGGGCGCCCCCTGCAGGCGGCCAGGCAGCCGAACAGGCCGAACAGCACGATGGAGGCGCCGGTGGCGGTCAGCACGTAGGGGGCGTCGGCCGAGCCGCGGCCCACCAGAGACATGTAGGGGCCCAACATGAGCTTCCCCCACAGGCCCACCGCCAGCAGGACCACGCCCGTCACCTGGGGGGGGTCAGGGGTCAGAGGTCAGGGGTCAACACAGACTCGTGTCCACAGGGAGGCAACACACTGCCCACATACTGACAAGGATGTGTTAATGTGACACACACACACACACACACACTCACACACACACATACACACACACACACACGCATGCACACACACAGACACACACACACGCACGGAGGGTTCTGGGGGGTTTTGGAGGTACGAGGTTTCCTGCTCACTACCCTGACCCCAGTTTCCCCTTAGAGATGAATAAAGTATTTCTGATTCTGATTCTAATAATTAAAATTACAAATTGAATAATTATTAAAATGATGATTTATGAGTTAAGGCTTTAAAATGACCAGAAAAATAAATAAAAAAAAATGACCTGAAAACAACAAAAACAACTAAACTGTAAGAAAAGTGAAGAGGCAGTCAGATCAGTGCAGCACAGGCAGTACTCACAGTACCTGCAGTACTCACAGTACCTGCAGTACTCACAGTACCTGCAGTACTCACAGTACCTGCAGTACTCACAGCACCTGCAGTACTCACAGTACCTGTAGTACTCACAGTACCTGCAGTACTCACAGCACCTGCAGTACTCACAGTACCTGCAGTACTCACAGCACCTGCAGTACTCACAGCACCTGCAGTACTACCAGCAGTAATAAGTGAGGTGGTGTTAATGAGCCGAGGCCGGACAGCAGCTTTCAGAAGTCGGGGTCAAAGGTCGCGGCGGCCCCTCGGCGGCGGGTGAGGAATGTGGCATCGAGCTCGGCTCACACGCCGCCGCTAATGAAACTCTCTAAATACAGACAGCAGACAGGAGCTG
>NC_043981.1:20538197-20540697 GCF_902150065.1 Myripristis murdjan
CCGAACTTGGTGGGCACGACGGCCACGCCCCTCTTGGTCCAGCGGTTCTGCCTGACAGGAAACAGGAAACAGGAAACAGGAAGTCACGGTCTCTGCATTCAAACTGTCATCGTGACACCTGGGACTCAGGTGGTGTGACTGTGTCCACTGGAAAGTAGATCCGTAACCTTACGCCCAAACACCAACAAACAAACAAACAAACAAACAACTCCTAGTTCCCATGTTGTGTCTTCACAGCTGTTCCCTCCTGGCGTAAGGTTACCATGTGGACGTTTCCTGCAGACGCTTCCTGCCGGATCTACTTTCCACTGCAAACCAGATAATAACAAGAAAAGGGACGTTTCATTTCCTTAAAAAAAATGGGAACCGGGACTTATAACTGTCCCGATTTCACAACAGTATTAATATTAATATGATATTAATACTAATATTAGGAAGTTGAAACTGAAATGTGCTGCTGATGTTTTGTTTTTGTTTTTTTAAACAAATCTGCTGTTCATTTTTCTGTAACATTTTTTTCATAGTTTCTCGCTCACTTTCAGGTCATTTCTCACTCAGTTTGCTCTCCACCTGTTTTTCGTGCTTTTGAAAGACATCAGGGGAATCTGCTCGGGTTTCAAAGAGTTACTTTGTCATTTTGAAGAATAAAAATCAATAATCAAATAAATCAATAAATCAAACAGGCGGCCCACCTGTTGTAGAGCTGCACGGCGTCCCGGCGCTGCTGGTACTGCGAGCGGGACAGACACTCGTCCCAGCAGCGGTCCAGGGTGAACTGCTCCAGCCGCTGGTTGAAGGGCGTGGCGTCGCCCTCCTGGTACAGGTTGAGGCGCCGCACCTGCAGGGAGGGGCAGGACCGTCAGCGGGACACACACACACACATTTACCAGTTCTACGGAGAACGTGTCGCTGTTCTCCTGCAGGAACAAGGCTCTGCAGAGAACGTGGCCCCTGATCTGTTCACCAAGTCGCCACTGAAGTCTGTCGACCAATCAGAGGCAGAGATACTGCAACTACTACTAATCTGAAGATTCTGAGATTAAAGTCATAAATTTAGGAGGGAAAAAAAAATTCAAAACATTTTTGAGATTCTAACTTTTTTTCTCTGATTTCTTTAATATTCATTGTTCTTCATGTGTGGCCTCATGCTCCTCTGACTCCAGAATAAAATCATTAATAATATAAAACTACATTATTAATATTAACAACAACAACAACAACAATAATAATAAATAAATACATGACTAATATACATATCATAATAAAATAATAAATAAAAATAACAGCCTACACCTTTATAGTGTATCTTTAGTTTTTACCTGGTCGGGCGGCAGCTTCAGGCTCTGGGCCACGTCGGTCACCCAGCTCTCAGCGACCATCATGCCTTGCGGCCCGCCGAAGCCCCTGAAGGCGGTGTTGGACGCCAGGTTGGTGCGGCACACGAAGCCGCGGCCGCGCACGTTGGCCACGCTGTACGAGTTCTCCATGTGGAACAGAGCGCGCTCCATCACCTGGGGACGGGAGGCAGGACGTCACAGGACAAAAAGACAAAATAGAAAAAAAACCCTGCATATTTTAAAATTCGTAAGTAATTGGGTCGATGATAAAATGATAAATTATATAAAAAATAATTAACATAAAAATGTATAATATAAATATATAAAATATTAATGTGATAAAATATTTAAAAAAGAAAAAATAGAAAAATATAACTTAAAATAAAAAACCTTGTATCAGTCAAATAATAAGAATATTAACCAAATAAATATTCATAAAACATCAGGATTATTATTTGTATTGTGCCTTTCAAGACACTCAGAGATGCTTTATATCAAAAAGAAAAAGAGAAGAAGGAAAGTAAAAAATATATCTGAGAAAAGTAAATAAAATAAAAGCGATGAAACCTCTAGAAAATATGAAACAATTAGAAAGAGCTGCAATAAAAATATTTAAAAACTATTCAGAGGTTGAGAACAAACAAACAAACAAAACAGCCCTGGTTGGTCAATGAACCCCAAAATGTAAATATATAGACTGTCAATCAGAAGGGGCCGCCTCGTTAACCAATCAGAGGGGCCGGCTCGTTGACCAATCAGAGGGGCCGGCTCGTTGACCAATCACAGGGGCCGGCTCGTTAACCAATCAGAGGGGCCGCCTCGTTGACCAATAAGAGAGGCCGGCTCGTTAACCAATCAAAGGGGCCGCCTCGTTAACCAATCAGAGGGGCCGGCTCGTTGACCAATCAGAGGGGTCGGCTCGTTAACCAATCAAAGGGGCCGGCTGGTTGACCAATCAGAGTGGCCGTCTCGTTAACCAATCAGAGTGGCCGCCTCGTTAACCAATCAAAGGGGCCGGCTCGTTGACCAATAAGAGGGGCCGGCTCGTTAACCAATCAGAGGGGCCGGCTCATTAACCAATCAGAGGGGCCGCCTCGTTGACCAATCAGAGGGGCCGTCTCGTTGACCAATCAGAGGGCTGGGTGCTCACGGGCAGCGACAGG
>NC_043981.1:20545697-20560697 GCF_902150065.1 Myripristis murdjan
GACAAGAGCTGAGACAGGAGGTGGCGGGGGTGAGACAGGAGGTGGCAGGGGGTGAGACAGGAGCTGAGACAGGAGGTGGCGGGGGGTGAGACAGGAGGTGAGACAGGAGCTGAGACAGGAGGTGAGACAGGAGGTGGCGGGGGTGAGACAGGAGGTGAGACAGGAGGTGAGACTGGAGGTAAGACAGGAGGTGTGTAAGGAGGTGAGACAGGAGGTGTGTAAAGAGGTGAGACAGGAGGTGGCGGGGGGTGAGACAGGAGGAGGCGGGGGGTGAGACAGGAGGTGGCGGGGGGGTGAGACAGGAGGTGAGACAGGAGGTGAGACAGGAGGTGGCGGGGGGTGAGACAGGAGGAGGCGGGGGGTGAGACAGGAGGTGTGTAAGGAGGTGAGACAGGAGGTGTGTAAAGAGGTGAGACAGGAGGTGGCGGGGGGTGAGACAGGAGGAGGCGGGGGTGAGACAGGAGGTGAGACAGGAGGTGGCGGGGGGTGAGACAGGAGGTGAGACAGGAGGTGAGACAGGAGGTGGCGGGGGGTGAGACAGGAGGAGGCGGGGCCAGCTGACCTGGGTGTGCAGCCTCTGCAGGACGCTCAGGTAGAACTTGTAGAAGAGGCTGAGGCTCAGAGTTCGCCGGTACGTCACCATGCCGCCCGGCGCCGAGGGGTCAAGGGTCAACTCCTCGGCCAATGAGCAGCAAGCCTCCTGCAGAAGCTCCTCCCCCCACTGCCTGCACGACGGGACAGGAAGTGACATCATTCTGTTTCCCTTCAACCGTCCCAAATACAAACAGGAGGGGAGACGGTGGGCAGCCCTGTCGACTTTTACACCCAGAAACACACAACTCAGTGTGTGTGTGTGCGTGTGCGTGTGCGTGTGCGTGTGTGTGTGTGCATGTGCGTGTGTGTGTGTGTTACCTGCCCAGCAGCATGTTAGCCGTTTTCTTAGCCATCACCGTGGTCACCGCCATCCCTCCGTAACTAAGCTTCAGGTCCTTGACAACAGTCGTCCCGGCAACAAAGGTGATGCTCATCGCCGCGGTGACGATGCTGATGTCATCGTCCCGGCGAGGCGACTGCTTGAAGGCCAACACGTACTGATCCTGAAAACACACAAACTTATGTTTTCTATTTATGAAAAAAAGGATTGTTTTTTTAATAAAATGTTTAATATTTAATTTGTGAGGAAACTGAAGTGTCTCTGTAGGGAAATCCTGCTGAAGATATTTTTCTTCATAAAGATGTACTGGCTCATAAAAGATTCATACTTTAATCATTTGTACATTTTTCAAGCAAAAACAAATGCAGGAAATGATCTCATGACCCAGTGACGCTGCAGAGGAGAAACCACATCCTGGATTGCTTTATTTTTGGAAACATCTTTGGGTCATAGAAAAGTGAAGGGTTTCATTTCCAGGTTTCGCTTCCTCTTTCTTTCCTTTTCTAAAAGAACTGAGGACACACACTGTCAGAGAACTTGAAGCTCTCTCTGCCTCCAAACCGAAGCCTCAATATTCCCTGCAGTAACTTTTATTTTTGTTGACATCAGCGCTGATTCAGCTGGATGGGGGTCATTAATGTATTAACACACATATAATATGAAGTATCATCAGCATACAGTGAGAGCTGACCTTCTGACTGAAGGGAACCTCGACGGACAGCAGAACCTCCTCCGGACGGGCCAGAGTCCTCCTGTAGCCCGAGAAGAACCTGTCGTCCATCTGAACCACACGACTGCCGTCTGACACACAGACAGGCAGGCAGAGAGACAGACAGGCAGGCAGGCAGAGAGACAGACAGACAGGCAGGCAGAGAGACAGACAGACAGAGAGAGAAAGACAGGTTAACAGACTTCCATTTTCCTGCTGACTCGCCCAAAGCGTCATTTTCAGGGAGATCGAGCTCCGTCTGTGCCGGTCCCGTCAGTGTGAGCTTCGTTCGAACCCAAAGACCTTTATTTTGAAATTCTAGCAGAGATCCCAAACATGAGCTGCTGAGTTCCAGGGAAATCTGTCTGAAATGTAGACATGTGGATCTGTTCTATCTGATGTGATTCTGCAGCCATAAAACAACAGCATCTTGGCTCTGAATATTCCCCTCAGTGTCAGAGAGATGGAGCTTCAACATGGAGGAGACTGGACGGATTAAAAACATGTTTTTTTTTTTGTTTTTTTTAAATGTTTTTAGCCACTTAAGTGGGAATTTAAGGGGAAATCAGGGGAAAACTTTAAGGGGTTAAGATGTTGGAGTTTATTAATTCTTTAAACTCCAAAAGGATCCAATAAGAGACTGTTTTTGTAGCAACTTAAGGGGAAATTTAAGGGAAAAACAAGCGGTGATTTAAAATATGTTCAAAGCTGAAATTACGAGCTGATGAGGTGACCATGAAGGCAGCATGACCACAAATCACTATCTTTAACTTATTTCAGTTTTTTTTCCCACAGAAACGCTGATGTTGCTGTGAGTCCAGGTGTGAGCTCAGGTGTTCAGTCTGTTTACCTGGGAAACCCGAGACCTCCCGTCAGCTAACAGTGACTCAGCAGAATTTTAAAGATAACATGACAGGTACAAAAAAAAAAAAAAAAAAAAAAAACATCCGTCTGGTTTCTCTCCCAACCTGGATCTATGGAAGTAAACATTCTGAGAGAGAGTGTGTGTGTGTGTGTGTGTGTGTACGTGCGTGCGTGTGTGTGTGTGTGTGTACGTGCGTGCGTGTGTGTGTGTGTTATCTGTGAACTCTGACATCAGTAAAAGTTATTGATCAGACAGACTCCAAGAACACCACAGGAGCCAAAGAAAATATTAATGTGTGTGTGTGAGTGTGTGTGTCTGTGTGTGTGTGTGTGTGTGTGTGTGTGTGTGTGTGTGAGTGTGTGTGTCTGTGTGTGTGTGTGTGTGTGTGTGTTACCTTTGTCCATGAGTGTGAGTTTGCAGCCGGCTGCCATGAACACGGGGTTGAGGTCTGATATTGGACTGGCAGTCATGATGTTTCCTCCCACAGCCTGAACCCACATGCACACACACACAGACACACAGACACACAGACACACACACACACACACACACACACACACACACACACACACACACACACACACACGCACAAAAACACACATATACACACACATGCACACAGAAGCAGCATAACTTGTTGCATTCAATTACAAGTTGGAACTCAGGATTTTTTATTTCTGAGCTGTAACAGTGTGTGTGTGTGTGTGTGTGTGTGTGTGTGTGTGTGTGTGTGTGTGTGTGTGTGAGTGTGTGTGTGTGAGTGTGTGTGTGTGTGTGTGTGTGTGTGTGTGTGTGTGTGTGTGTGTGTGTGTCTCACCGCGACGTTGCGGATCTGCTGCCCGGCGAACCAGCGCAGCTGCTGCAGGACGGCGAGGAAGACTTCGGTCTGGTGAGGAGGAAGAGCGGCCACCGCCCGCTGGAGCTCCGCCCCCATCTGAGTGAGCGAGCACGCCGCGCCAAACACAATGCCTGCACACGCACACACACACACACACACACACACACACACACACACACACACACTGTTACTGACATCATTTACAGATTTCATTTATGTTTACTCTGATTATATTTATTCTGATTACTTCCACTACAGTTACACTTACTGTCATTACTTTTATTTTGATTTATATTCTGATTACTTTTACTCTGATTAAGCTTAATCTGATTGTTTCTGCTCTGATTACTTTTGTTCTGATTAATTTTGTCCAAATACGTTTCATATGGTTTACTTATAATCTGATTATTTTTCCAGATACTTTAGTCCATATTGAATCCACTTATTATTTATTTTATGTTAATCTGATTACTTTTACTATGGTGCTTTTACTCTCACTGCTTTGATTTTGAATTCTTCAGTTCCAGTTACTTTTGTGACTTTATGTGGTGATTATTTTCATTCTGGTTACTTTTACCATGATTATGCTCAATCTAAATATTTCTAATCTGATTACTTTTGTTCTGATTACTTTTATGAGGTTCATGTTAACTCTAATTACTCTAATTACTGTGAATATTTCTACATTGATTTTATTTTGATTACTAATGTGTGTGTGTGTGTGTGTGTGTGTGTTCTCACCTTCCTCAGTGTGCTTCACACTGTGCAGTTCAGGGATGAAGGTCGGAGAAAGGATGACGGGGTAGTGCATATTCTTGAACTTCACCTCAATACCTGCACACACACACACACACACACACACACACACACACACACACACACACACACACACACACACACACAGAGAGCAGTATAAACAGACCAGATGTATCTGGTTGGCCGACAGAAATCAAAGGAAAACAGAGAGAGAGTGGTTGTATGTGTAAATCTGATTTTGTGTGTGTGTGTGTGTGTGTGTGTGTGTGTGTGTGTGTGACTCACCCACTTCAGTGTTTCCCACCAGCACCTTGGCCTGCGGGTGCTCGGCCTTCAGGTGCAGGAACTCTTTCAACGTCGCCGGCTGCAGCCACAGCACCCGGTCGCTACGGAAACGCAGCGAGCGCGACCTCTGACCCCTGCAGAGAGACTGGAGCGCCGCAGAGCAGCCTTTAATCTGATTACACCCTTACTCTGATTACTTCACTCTGACTATTTCTGTTCTGATTAACTTCTACTCTGATTCCCTTTATTCTGATTATTTTTATTCTGATTAACTTTTACTACAATTACATTTACTCACTACAGTTACTTTTATTTTGGTTTTCTACTCTGATTCATTTTACTCTGATTATTATTACTCTGATTACTGTTATTGTGATTATTTCTACTCTGATTACTTTAATTCTATTTACGTTTTCTGTGATTACTCTTATTCTGAAAATTTCTACTCTGAATACTTATGATTAATTTCATTCTAATCAAATAACTTATATGTGGGTTCCTTTTATTCGGATTACTTTTACTCTGACTCATGCCTGTGTGCTAATATGTGTGTGTGTGTGTGTGTGTGTGTGTGTGTGTGTGTGTGCGCTCACCATCAGCTCGGGGGGGAAGATGACTTCCTGTGTTGGATCCAAGGGTGCAAACTCTGCTGTATCAAAGAGGGGCAGGGCTTCCTGCACACACACACACACACACACACACACACACACACACACACACACAAAATGATCACCATCTAAAGCAACTATTGAGTCTACATGGTGCTCATGGTGAGGTGAGGCGTCTCTGTCCCGTCAGAGCTGCGTTCGTTTTTCTGGCTGTAAAATAAAGTTTTTTTAAAAAGTGGGAGTGGTCAGGGCTGCTCGTTGTCTCCGCCCCCGTTTGAATCTGAAATGCAGCCGAGTAGAACAGACATGATCAAGCACGACAAACACTTAAAGGCAAATGAACTGGACTCTTACTTTGTTGATTTTATGTGTTTCCTGTTGAAACGTCACTCACAGTGCAAACAAACAGGATCTCAGTTTGCGACAGAAACAGACTTTTATTTTGAAGGGACGGGTGGATGAGAGAGGATGATCTGTGAAGGTTTTATTGCTTAAAATTTTACTTTCCAGCCACTAGAGCAGGATGATGATGTCATTGTTTGACAGGAAGTAGAGGTCATGTGACGTCACGGGGACTTTAACTTCTCCTGTGTTTTTATTGAAATAATTTCACACTCTTGCTCTCATCAAATCACCAAAACTGGAGCCGCTCTGGACATGTAAACAGATGTAAACAGATGTAAACATGTGTTGACATGTGGCTGCACACACACTGACCTCTTCCTGTTTGTGTTCGCTCGCTGCGCTCCCATTGGCCAAACAGCAGCCGCCCTTCTTCCCTTTCCCGCCGCAGCAACCGCCGTCCTGCAACAAACACAGAGCGTGTGTGTAGGAGTGTGTGAGTGTGTGTGTGTGTGTGTGTGTGTGCGTGTGTGTGTGTGTGTGTGTGTGTGTGTGTGTGTGTGTGTGAGTGTGTGTGTGTGTGTGTGTGTGTCTCACCACAGTCAGGGTCCTGTATCCCTCCAGAATGGGCCGGTAGCCGGTGCAGCGACACAGATTCCCTGCAAAAAAAGTTCATCTCAATGTGAATTTATTTATTTGTAAAAATACCCCAAAAAATATTCCTCCACATCATAAGGATCAAAATCTGGGACCTCACGCCAAAAAAAAAACAACGTCTAACCCTTTGTAATCTAAGAAGAGAAGAGATTAGAAAATTAGAAAAAAAAAAAAAGATGCAAAAACTGCAAGAAATCAGTCCAACAAAACATGACAGGGAAATACCAGAAATTAAAAAAACAAAAAAACAAAATAGTAAATTACCACAAAACTAGCTAAAATTACAAAACTATGTTTATAATTATTATAAACATACTTTATAAAAGTATAAAAGGTATAAATAAAGTTGTGTTGGTACCCTGGAAGGCCTCCTCCACGTCGGCCATGCTGGGCGTGGCGTTGCGGCGCAGCAGAGCGTACATCGACATGACGATGCCCGGCGTGCAGAACCCACACTGAGAGCCGTGAGCCTTCGCTATGCGCTCCTGAACACACACACACACACACACACACACACACACACACACACAGACACACACACACACACACACACACACACAGTCACCTTTAACACCAACACATCGACCCTCACTGCTCCTGACATCACGACAGTTTTTAATCTGATTACATTTAATCTGATTACTAAATCCCAGTTGACTTCTACTCTAATTCCTCTCATTCTGTTCATTTTTACAATCACTCATTTTATTCTGATTACATCTAATCTGATTTAATTCTGATTACTTTTATTATGACTTTCTTACAAACACAGTCAGAAAATAGTACTCACTTTCACTTTAAGTACTTATTATTCGCAGTAGTTTTACTGTGATTGACTCGTACTTGAGATACTACAAAATAAACTTTAATGCATACAACTAAGTATGCACAACTCGAACAGTGTGTGTGTGTGTGTGTGTGTGTGTGTGTGTGTGTGTGTGTGTGTGTGTGTTACCTGTACTGGGTGCAGTTTCCGGGCCACACTGCCGATTCCCTCCACGGTCGTCACGGCAACCAGGTGGAGGGAGCAGAGCGGAGCGAGGCAGGCGTTGGCCGAGTAATGACTGCAGACGCTCAGGAGAAACTTTATCGCCAACTTTTACAGAAACAACAAACTTAGCAGCGGTATTTATTTTTTTTTAATGAACTTTACAAAAGTTTTCTGCCGTCTCACTTTTTTAGAAAACATCGGAACGTTCTCCGCTCTTTATTGATCCACAGATTATTGATTTTTTATGGATCTATACTTTCTAAATGACTTTGGCATCAAAGGCTCCAGCCTGTCAGATGAGAACACATGACAGCAGCCTGACAGTCTCACTCACACACACACACACACACACACACACACACACACACACACACACACACACACACACACACTGGAGGATACAGAAGCTGCTGTGTGTGTGTGTCGTATCGGGACAGCATGACGGTACAGGCTCCACAGCCGCCCTCAGCACAGCCCAGCTTTGTTCCTGTGAGACCCACTGCACACACACACACACACACACACACACACACAGGAGGGTGTTAAGATGCTTTGTGAGACAGCGGGGTCACGCTCGCCTCACCAAAATGCAGACTGAATCTAACGACGACATCACTTCCTGTCAGGGCGCCCTGCAGGCCGTGACGGGACATTTGTGACCCAGAAACAGAAACAGCTGACCCAGGAAACCTCCTGACCGCCGGGATGTGGGTCACACACATCCCTTTAGCCCCCGGGCCGAGGAGAAAGCCTGGAATCCATGGAGAGGCGATTTTCCGGGCAGATTCCAGGGAGCGTCTCTGGGTGGAAACAGGCGACTTGTGGTCACTCTCAGTGACAGGAAACAGTCACTATGGTTTAAGGGGAAACTACATTAAAAATAATAATAAATGAGGGACAAACATTGAAATTAAAATCGATGGAACGGCCTCAGCGACAAATTAAAAACGTCCAATTCAACTGGAAAATCGCATTAATTAACTGCAGTAATTACTGACACTCTTAAAGCATTTTTTCATTTCTAACATGAGAAAAGGTTCTGTGTGAGCTGAGCTTCACCTCCGACGCCTCGTCACTCCTCCTCTCAGTCAGCCAGCAGGATTCTGTCAGACGTTTAACTTTCCAGGAAACAGTTTTCCTTAAACCTAAAACTCACCAGCTCTCAACTCTTAGATTAAAGGAGTTTATATAATAAATGACCAGGATGTTAAAGCTCACTGAGGGTTAACCTTCGTGTGTTTAATGTTTGAGAGGAGGGGCAGGCATGGAAGGGCGCGAGGGAGTCATTTTGTCTGGAGAGCCAACACAGGTAGAGCCGGCACTGCATGTGACCTGCAGGTTTCCAGCAGTTCCAGTTAAACATGAATTTTGGCCCATTCACAATGAATCAGTGAATTTTTGCGTGGCTCTATGTTGCACAGATTTTGTGCTACGACCACGCACAAAATACAAAAAACATCTTAGGTCATTTTTGCTAATCTGCTGTTTGTCATCATTTTCCTTTCAAATTGCCACCAAGTTTCCTCAAACACAGACACTCCAACATCTGGCACAAACTCCCACAGACACTCCAACATCTGGCACAAACTCCCATAGACACACTCCAACATCTGGCAGAAACTCCTACAGACACTCCAACATCTGGCACAAACTCCCACAGACACACTCCAACATCTGGCACAAACTCCCACAGACACACTCCAACATCTGGCACAAACTCCCACAGACACTCCAACATCTGGCAGAAACTCCCACAGACACTCCAACATCTGGCAGAAACTCCTACAGACACTCCAACATCTGGCAGAAACTCCCACAGACACTCCAACATCTGGCAGAAACTCCCACAGACACACTCCAACATCTGGCAGAAACTCCTACAGACACTCCAACATCTGGCAGAAACTCCCACAGACACTCCAACATCTGGCAGAAAGCCTCCCAGAGTGGCAGCTGTTCTCCATGTTAAAGCCTGTGGGTTCAGGATGGAGCTCAGAAGCTCCTGCAGGAGGAGCAGGACTTTAGTCCAGAGAGTTTTAGTTTTGAGGCTGAGTCTCCTTCCTGTTTGAAGCTCATTCCAAAGAATCTGCTGAACATCTACAGAGTGTTTCTCTGAATCACAGCCACTTCCTGTTTCCAAATCCAGCCAAGTGCCAAATAATGACGCCCAAAATCAAAAACTGCTCCTTTTAATATTTCTACATCAACTCTAACAGGAACCAAAGAATATCAGAATAACAACGTGCAAGGTCAATCCTGTGACTGAAGTGTGAGCGTGTGTGTGTGTGTGTGTGTGTGCGTGTGTGTGTTTAATCCTTAATTTCTCACAGTGTTTTTCAGCTGACTTGACATTATTGTGAAACAGGAAAACCGACAACAGGGACAAAGTCCTCAGAGAGAGGGCATGCATGTGTGTGTGTGTGTGTGTGTGTGTGTGTGTGTGTGTGAGCATACATTTTCTCCTCAGATAAGTCAGCAGTGTCATCTCAGGGTCAGCATTCTTCTCCACGACCTGCAGGAAAAGGAAAGTTTCTGCTTAAAATAAAAATAATCTGACTGCTGCGGTCAGATTATGTCCCATAACCTCATTATAATCTAAATAATATGTGACACGTCATGTCAACCTGCTGCACGGTCACTATCAGGCACCACAGACCTTTAATCTGGCAGTAAATTCATAATAGAGACCATATAAATGACTGAAGGGGTATTAAAGGAATATTATGGGATGTCAAACCACCAGAACATAAACACAGTGTTTAACCACAGACACCACATCACGGCCTGCAGGGATATTACATCAATATGACTTTATGCCAAACACACAGTCACTACACTCTGCTCTGTCCAGTGGGAATATTATAGGAATATTATAAGAATATCATAGGAATATTCTGGGAATATTCTGGGAATATTGCAGTGACGCGGTCGGGGAGCTGCCCGCTGAGGGCACGTGAAGCCACGGTGCACTTTAAATAAACTTCAGCATGAACTTACAGTAATATTATAGAGAAAAAAAAAAAAACATAAAATATAATTTACTTAGATAATAAATTCTCAAATTAAACCCCACAGAATCTGTAATATTAGGAATATTATATTATACGAATTCTATAATAACAATGATGATAATAATAATAATATTAACGAGGTCGCCGCAGAGACGCACCGGCAGTCCACACAGGAATAACAGGAGATTAAATTATTACAGATTATGATAAAGTTGCTGTGGATTTAATCTTCAATCCGTCTGAGGACATCAGGAAGGAGTCTGACAGGTGGCATTTTAACACTCCAGCTCAAATGAAACATTAACTAATTAGTGATTACTGGTGATTACTGATTATTGCTGATTATTGATTATTGCTGATTATTGATTATTGCTGACCTTCTTGCCGTTGACGAAGAAGATCAGCTGGTCGCTGTTTCCGGTCAGTTCCTCCGCGCGCCCGTTCGTCTCCATGTTTCCTCACCGTCTGAGGCTGAACACACACACACACACTCTCTCTCTGCTCACTGCTGTGTGTGTGTGTGTGTGTGTGTGTGTGTGTCTGTTAATGATTCACTGAGCTGGGCGGGGCTCTGATCTGACCAATCAGAGGCCTGCATCAATTAGGCCGAGCTGAGGGTCCGAGTCAGTCAGCTGATAAATAAATAACACCAACAACATAAACAACCAATATATACAGAATAACAGCCTAAAAAAAACACAGGAAATTTTAAATATTTTTTTACTTTAATCTTATAATCCAATAAAAGGAAAAAATGTTTTCATATGCCAGTGTTAAATAAATAAAAATATTAATATTTGTTAGCAGTGGCTGTAATACTGTCAGCATATCAACATTATCAGCTGCTCGTCAAGCTTTTTTTTTTTTTTTCATGTCATGTAACTGATATATGTTGCTCTTCATTTATATTTATTCATATTTTCTTTCTTTTCACCATTACATTACTGCGCTCAGTGGCATATTTGTACTTAATCCACTGTTCTGATGACGTTTATTTGGGGTGTGTGTGTGTGTGTGTGTGTGTGTGTGTGTGTGTGTGTGTGTGTGTGTGTGTGTGTGTGTGTGTCAGTGGTTAATGTGTAAACCCGGTGCAGCTCAGTCCGACACGAGCTCTGCACTGCAATAAAACTTTAACGGGACGGACAACAGACACACCTCCACCTGTGAGAACACGTCTCCACCTGCAGGGGGCGCCGTCCAGGCAGACATGCAGCACAGCAGACAAATCAACAAACAACTGCAGACTTATAAAACTTATTAGACAGAGAGAAAACAGCTGTGTGTCCAGGAGGTGGCTTAAAAAAAAACAGCTAAAACAGTTTGAAAATTAAAAATAAAAAAGAGGAAAATGACAAACATAAAAACTGTTCTTAAATATACTTATTATTTTTTATTTTATTTTATTTTATTTTTTGAAAAGTGAATTCTTGTCTTAAAAACATTTATGGGACAAAAAAAAGTCAAAGAAAAATGTGTTTGTGTTCATTTTATTTTCCTAACAATTTTATTTTATGTAATTTTTCCTTGTAATCTGTGTTCTCCAGTAAGGGAAAAAACTTCATATAATAGTAATTTTTAATAAACATTTTGTAAAGAATTAAATGAAATCTGTTCAGAGGATTAAATAAAGCTTGCAAAAAAATAAATACAATAAAACAGAATAAAATAAAATAAAAAATCAGAGTGAACAGAATTAGAAATAACCACGCTGGAATCGTCTTGAAGATCCCAGCTCATCTTCAGTTTTCAACATAAACAACGTCACGGACCAAAACACACCTGGACGCACCTTCAACCAATCAGAGCAAAGACACAGAAAAATAAAAGATGCCAACTGGGACCAAAAATGGTGCTTCATTTATGTGGTGACCTGGTCATGTTGATGTTTCAGACAGAGATCCACTTTGACGGGACGTTCTCCTGTTCCTGTGGGGGTTTGCCCGGTTCCAAGTGTCCGAGGATGAAGGTGGACACTCACCAGACCGAAGGCGGCTGAGGGTTCCTCTCGGAGCGCAGAACATACCAGCCAGTTTATCTATCAGCCAGCCGTCTGTGAGTCAGGTGGACTTTCACAGCGAGCCGGCAGGTCGCCTCAGGCCGTAAACCTGAGCTTATCTCCTGCTGATAGAGGAACTGTAAACACCGCCGGCGGGTTCCAGGTCACATATTTCTGTTCTGTTCCACCGGCCAGGAGGAACAGAGAGGAGAACAAACCATCCTGTGGTTTGTTTCTGTTCTGTTTTTATTTCTGCCAACAAACTCAGCGACCCCCTTCCCACCGGATCGCACACAACACTCCAGAGGCTCCAGAGGGTTCCTCCGGGTTCAGGTTCGCTTAGAGAACCCGACTCCAGAGGGTTCCTCCGGGTTCGGGTTTGCTTTGAGAACTCGACTCTGGAGGGTCTCATCGTATTCGGGCTCACTCTGATCATCTGCTCCAGAGGGTTCTGCAGGCCGGCTTTGAGAACCCTACCTCTGAAGGTTCCACTGGGATTGGCCTTGCTTTGAGAACCCGACGCCTCGAAGGTCCTGCTGGGTTCAGGCTCACTTCAGGAGCTCTAACGCTGGAAAGTTATGTTGTGTTCTAAAATTCTACTCCAGATGGTCCATTCTGGTTTCTTTGGGGAACGCTTTTCTGGAGGGTTCTGTCACATTCAGGCCCGCTTTGAGAACCCTACTCTGACGGGTCCGGTCAGGTTTGGCCTCACTTCAAGAACTCCCTGCAAGAACCTGTTGGATTTGGGTCCGCTTCGAGAGTGCTGGCGGGTTCTGGCTGAGTTGGAGCTCGCCTTGAGAACTCTGCCATGGACGGTCCCATCGGGGTCATCGTTTTTTGTTTTTTTCTTACCATAACTAACATGCTGCATTCATGTGCTGGTGGAAAACTCTGACATCTGGGACTTCCAGGTCACATGATAAACACTGTGGCTTTCATGTGCTGTTGTAAGACAAAGCACAGATGGTGTGACGGAGGCTGGAGAACGTTCTCCAACGCTGGCGGAGGTCTGAGCTGCTTTTTAAGAAAGTTCCAGCATGGACGTAGCTTTTGCTTATTTTTTATTTTTTTTATTTTTTACATTTCCCACCAGTTTAAATGTCGATGTTTTGTGAGTTTTCTTATCATTTTGTAATGTTTGAGCTGAAGGAATGACATGAAAAATCTGGTGTTTGGTGGAACCTGCTTTACAGACTGACTTTGAGTCGATGTATCTCCAGTCTGGAAATGATGCATTTTGCAACCTAAACACAAGGCTAATAGATGCACATCTGTGTGCATCTGTGTGAAACAGCCTCTGAACTGAAACATGTCAACTTTATAAAACTAGGAAAACAACTAAAACAAAACGACCTTTAACATTTGACCACAAGGCAGATTTCATTCTCAGTTCATCCAGCAGGATTTACAAATGATAAAGTATGAAGAAAATAATTCTACAACAGATGAGCATGTGATCCTTCAAGTGAAAACATGAACATTTGAGTTATAAGACAGAAACAATAAGTTTAACAGAGTAATGTAATTGTTTCATTGCACTGTCCCTATCAAACAAACAAACACAATATAAAGAAATCAGTAAATGTACAAATAAAATGTTTTCTTTTAGCGGTGAGTTTGAGTCCTGTTGTTCTGGTCTTCACAGTCCGCAGAGCTCCACTGTTCCTCGTCCGTCCCCAGAAACCCAAACATCAGCAACTAATGATCATTTCCACGTCAAAATGAATCATTCAGTGCATAAAACGTGAAAAATAAAGTCAAAGTCACGACGACGTCTTCAAATGTTTTCTTCAGGCTGAGCAGCGGTCAAAAACACTCAAAGTATTAACTTTATAAAGACATGAACAGAGAAAAGAGTCAAACTGTCTGCCTCCCACCTTCAGGTGAGCACAGGTGGACTTCTGCAGGAGAAACCACATCACTGTCGCCATGGAAACCCTCACCTGCATGTCTGAACGGCTTTTTCCATGTGAGCATGTGCAGGAAAAAGAGAGCGCACACACACACACACACACACACACACTGCACATTTTCCTGCTCGCTGGAGAACTCCAGCTGATGTGACGTGAACGTTTCCTCTGAAGGAGAAAAACACACCTGCCTCCACACAGGAGCCGAGGGGCGGAGCTTGACCCGGCTGTCACCATGGTAACAGTCCGGGGAACCTGGGTACTCACAGGAACGTGGTTTCCCCAAAGCCCTCCCCTTCCTCCTCCTCCTCCTAGGTCTTCTCCAGCAGCCTGAACCCTCCGCTCTCCTCGCGGAGCTTCTCCCGGTTGCGGGCCTGCACCAGACTGTAGACTACAGCTCCCAGCATGCCCCTGTTCTGGCTGCTGTTGCGGCTGGCGCTGCGCTCCGTCAGGCTCCAGCGCTCCTCCTGGCCGCTGACGAAGAACGTCCTCACCTGCAGGGGGGAGGAGCACAGCCAGGTGACATCACACAGCGCTGCGTCACGTCAGGTCAGCAAAAAACGTACTGAGTAAACATCACTGTGGTGCTGTGTTAGTGCTGGATCAATCATCCTGTTGTGAGCTGATAAATAATATTTACTAGCTGTTACCTGCTCGCCTGCTGACCTGAACACAAAACCACCTGAACTTCAGGTAAAACGTCGGAGCGCTGGCTCACCTTGCCGTGACGCTCGCTGATGCCTTTGACGTAAATGTCCCCTCTGAGCTCCTGTAGGAAGCCTCGCTCGGCCAGGATGTGACTGGTGGAGGCTGGGACCTGAGGGAGAGAGAGAGGGAGAGAGAGAGAGGGAGAGAGAGAGAGAGAGAGAGAGAGAGAGAGAGAGGGAGAGAGAGAGAGAGAGAGAGAGAGTGAAATGAATATAGACATACAGAAATGCCTATGAAAATATTAGATAATATGAATATTGTCATGATGAAATCCATTTTATTTATTTGTTTGTTTGCTTATTGATTTCTTATTATTGTTTGTTTGTTTGTTTTTATGTGTCATTGCTCACTGTTTCGTTACCTGGTTGTCCAAAATGCTTTGGCAACATT
>NC_043981.1:20563197-20565697 GCF_902150065.1 Myripristis murdjan
CAGAACTCGCAGGACACTGGAAAACCCATTAGAACGTTAACAGAACCCAGCAGAGCTCAACAAAGGGCAGGAGATCCCTAGCAGACTGAGTGAGACGAGCAAAACACACACAGAATGCAGTGGAAGCCAGTAGAACCCTAATAGAATCCCACTAGAACAATAACAGAACTCAATACGCAAAACCCCAAAAAACCTTAGCATAATTCAACAGAGCCCTGTAAGATGCTAGTCGAACTCCGCAGAACTTAGCAGAACCCAGGAGAGCCCAGCAGAACCCTGGTAGAACCCAGTGAAACTCCAGAGAAGCCAGTAAAATCAAAGTAGAATTTAGTGATAGAACAGAAACGACCTCAGTGGAACCCTAACAGTTCCCAGCTGAATGCAGGAGAAGCCAGCGGGACCTAAAGGAACCCACTAGAACCCAGCAGAACCTCAGAAGAACCCACCTGCCTGCTGTTGTAGACGACGGCCACCACGAACATGAGCATGAGGACAACACACACACCCTCCTTCCACTGCAGCTCCGACCTGCAGGGGAACACACACCACGTCAGGCTGTGTGTGTGTGTGTGTGTGTGTGTGTGCGTGTGTGTGTGTGTGTGTGAGTGTGTGTGTGTGTGACTGTGTGTGTGTGTGTGTGTGTGTGTGTGAGAGTGTGTGTGTGTGACTGTGTGTGTGTGTGTGTGTGTGTGTGTGTGTGTGTGTGTGTGTGTGTGTGTGCGTGTCTGTGTGTGTGTGTGTGTGTGTGTGTGTGTGTGTGTGTGTGCGTGTCTGTGTGTGTGTGTGTGTGTGTGTGTGTGTGTGTACCTGTGTGTCTCTATCAGGTAGGTGTACACGGCGGCAGCCAGCAGCAGAACAGCCAGCTTCAACACACAGCTGAGCCTGAGGAACACTGCGCAGGTAACCATGGCAACCACGCCGCTCAGCACCATGTACTGTACGCACACACACACACACACACACACACACACACACACACACACACACACACACACACACACAGTAGTACTATAAAATATTTAGTTTTTGTGTTGTTTTATGTGTGTGTGTGTGTGTGTGTGTGTGTGGGTGTGTGTGTGTGTGTGTGTTTGTGTGTGTGTGTGTGTGTGTGTACCTCAGGGTGTGTGCAGATGTTGACCTGCCAGCTCGACGTGTTGATGTGACGTTGCTCTGCGTCGGCTGAGGAGCACCACAGCTGCAACAAACAGACCAACTCTGTCAGTGTCTCGCTTAGAACGTTAGGGAACGTTAGGAACAACAGGGGAACGTGAGGAACAGCACGGGAACGTGAAGAACAGCACGGGAACGTGAGGAACAGCACGGGAACGTGAGGAACAGGAACAGGAACGTGAGGAACAGGAACAGGAACGTGAGGAACAGCACGGGAACGTGAGGAACAGCACGGGAACGTCAGGAACAGCACGGGAACGTGAGGAACAGCACGGGAACGTGAGGAACAGGAACAGGAACGTGAGGAACAGCACGGGAACGTGAGGAACAGCACGGGAACGTCAGGAACAGCACGGGAACGTGAGGAACAGCACGGGAACGTGAGGAACAGGAACAGGAACGTGAGGAACAGCACGGGAACGTGAGGAACAGCACGGGAACGTTAGGAACAGCACGGGAACGTGAGGAACAGGAACAGGAACGTGAGGAACAGCACGGGAACGTTAGGAACAGCACGGGAACGTGAGGAACAGGAACAGGAACGTGAGGAACAGCACGGGAACGTTAGGAACAGCACGGGAACGTCAGGAACAGCACGGGAACGTGAGGAACAGCACGGGAACGTGAGGAACAGGAACAGGAACGTGAGGAACAGCACGGGAACGTGAGGAACAGGAACAGGAATGTGAGGAACAGCACGGGAACGTTAGGAACAGCACGGGAACGTCAGGAACAGCACGGGAACGTGAGGAACAGCACGGGAACGTGAGGAACAGGAACAGGAACGTGAGGAACAGCACGGGAACGTGAGGAACAGCACGGGAACATGAGGAACAACACGGGAACGTGAGGAACAGGAACAGGAACGTGAGGAACACCACGGGAACGTGAGGAACAGCACGGGAACGTTAGGAACAGCACGGGAACGTGAGGAACAACACGGGAACGTGGAACAGGAACAGGAACGTGAGGAACACCACGGGAACGTGAGGAACAGCACGGGAACGTTAGGAACAGCACGGGAACGTGAGGAACACAATGGGAACGTCAGGAACACCACGGGAACATAGGAACAGCACGGGAACGTGAGGAACAGGAACAGGAACGTGAGGAACAGCACAGGAATGTGACGAACAGCACGAGAACGTCAGGAACACCACGGGAACGTTAGGAACACCACGGGAACGTGACGAACAGCACGGGAACGTGAGGAACAGCACGGGAACGTTAGGAACAGCACGGGAACGTGAGGAACAGCACGGGAACGTGAGGAACAGCACGGGAACGTTAGGAAAACAATGGGAACGTGAGGAACAGCACGGGAACGTGA
>NC_043981.1:20573197-20575697 GCF_902150065.1 Myripristis murdjan
GTGTAGGTGGCGAAGAGGGTGAAGAGGACGTACCAGGAGTGATCCCTCTCCTCGCCGCCGACAACCCCGAGCAGCACCTGAGCCGTCTGAGACAGCCAGCTGACCAGAGACAGATACCTGGGAGGGGGACGGAAACCGACACCTGATCACACCTGACCGGTTACTCCTGTTGTTACTGTGAAACAGCCCACAGGGGGCAGCACTGGTGCCTTCACCTGGAACCAACCCGACTCCTCTCTAAAGAACCTACCCAAGACCAGCTTTTTCAAGAACTCAAGAACCGACTTGAGACCATCTCTCTCAAGAACCGACCTGAGACCAGCTCTTTCAAGGACTCAAGAACCGACTTGAGACCATCTCTCTCAGGAACCGACCTGAGACCAGCTATTTCAAGGACTCAAGAACCAACCCGAGACCAGAAAGGTCAAAAGGTCAGCAAAAACAGAAGGGTGGACATTTTTGACTACATTTCCCAGCATACCTCAGCCACTCCGGCGACGACATCATCTCCCTTCTGGTGAGCACCAGCACGCAGAGCCCCGCCCCCAGCACGATGAACGGGCCAGCCAGCCAGTCGCTGGCCACGCCCCCTCTGGTGTCACCGCCCGGCGGCGCCACAGCAGTGAGGAGGAGCTTCGTCAGGATGTCAATCACGTTGGTGACGACCAATGAGGTTCTGCGCTGGCCGGATGAGAACTGCTGGTAGAGGTTCTCCAAATCTGCAGACCTGAGAGACAGACAAGTGTGTGTGTGTTTGTGTGTGTGTGTGTGTGTGTTTAATGAATTTCATGCATTAACTTTAATACATAAAAAAGTTATTCAGAGTTCATTTTAAAAAATCTGTTTAAAGATATTCGGTTAGTCCCTAAAAGATACCCATTCTACACAGCTCTACTTCTATGGTTCGGCGTCAGGTGGTTATGATTAAGTTCAGGGAAGATCTGTAGAAAATCAATACAAGTCACAATGTCCTCACAAAGATAGCAATCCAAGATGTGTGTGTGTATGTGTGTGTGTGTGTGTGTGAGTTCCCACCTGAATGTGTGCTGCAGCGTGGGGACGAACACGCCGCACACCGTCGACCCCCACGACACGAAGAAGTCGGCGTCGGTCAGCGAGTTAGCTCTCTTCGGCGTGACGACCTTCTGCATCAGCGGGTGGATCCTCGGGGCCGACGAGCGCCGCTTCTGCCAGATCCCGCCGCGGGACGCCTTGCTGCGGATCTGCCTGAGCCCGCACAGGAGAACAGAAATGAACCAGGTTTCCATGTCAAAACACACTAACCTCATTTTTATTTTCCTGTATTTTTGTCTCATGCCTCCCTCCTGGAAACCATGGCAACCGAATCAGCCGTACCTGTTGATGTCATCGATGTAGGCGTCGGTGACGGTGATGCGGTGCTTGGTTCCTCCGAGGCCGCCGGCGACCTGCAGCGAGAACAGGTTCCGCTGGTCGATGACGTTCCGCACGGCGTTCTGCCACAGCAGCTGCTTCCTCTTCAGTGCCGGAGGGGCGGGGCTGATCTTGGCGCTGAAGGTGATCGCCGCTTCGCAGTCGCCATTTTCCACCACTTCGGCGTGGTGGTCGCCCATGGTTACGCAGGAGAGGCTGGTGAAGCCCGCCTCCTCTGCAGCCTGACTGGTGCAGGGAGCGCAGAGGAAGAAACAGATTTCTAAAACACAAATTGACAGCTCACTATTAAGGAAGTTAAAGGAAAAAATGATGTCTCATGTCTCTGCTCCTTTTCTGTTTCTAGGCTCCGCCCATCAGGAGAATAAAAAATGAAAATCTGCAAATGAACTGGCTTCTGATTCCTCTTCTGTCCTGTTTTGCTGCAGGAGGAGGCGGCGGCGTGGCCACAGCTTCAGTCTGATCCTTCCGTGACTCGGCCGTCCTGTCCCGACTTCACTGGCTGGCAATCTGTGATTAAAGTCTCATTCCGCCACAATCAGGAGTCGGTTACCGGGCAGATCCAACCAGAGGATCAGCAGATTTGGGATCTGATTGGATTAGCCCAGAAACCCTGATCAGACTGGAGCCAGTTCAGAGCTCACCACATTTATTTTGTGCCAGAAGACAATCTGATCAACCAAAACAACCACAATGTGTTTACCGTGCCCGAGTGCCAATGAGCAAAGCCTTTTCAGGTTCCTGAACCTCTGCACTTCCCCCTGCAGGGCCCTGATGTCCAGAGATATTCTGCTCAGGAGATGCTCTGCTCTCTAAGGCAGTGGTGTTCAAAGTGGGGTCTGGCGACCCCCAGAGGTCCCAGTGAGGCCTCCAGGGGGTCCTCAGGACCCGTTTAAAAGCTCGTGGGTTAGACAGACACGTTACACGAGAATTTAATCACAAGAAATCTGATCCAGCGTCACTTAAAAAGATCATTTCAATCCTTCCAAATACAGTTTTGTGACTTTTTATGTCGCAAATTTTCTGGTACTTTTCTTGTATTTTTTGTTGTCATCTGTAATTTTTCTGATTGGTTGGTTCAGGTTGTGAT
>NC_043981.1:20580697-20590697 GCF_902150065.1 Myripristis murdjan
TGGGGCCGGGGGACTGTGCAAGCGTGTGTGTAGTTTCTTCAGTCCATTTCTACATGAGGTATCTCTCAAGTGTTTGGATGTAAATCAGTGTGTGTGTGTGTGTGTGTGTGTGTGTGTGTGTGTGTGTGAGAGTGTGTGTGTGTGTGTGTTATTTGATGTTCTTCAGCAGCGAGGTGCGGGCGTTCACCACGGCCTTGAAGGCGTCTTCGCTGCCGGGGGCGACGCATTTGTCCGGATGCAGCAGCACCGCCAACTTCCTGTACGCCTTGTTCACCTCCTCCCTGCACACACACACACACACACACACACACACACACACACACACACACACACACACACAACAATGAATATCAAATGTAAATATCAGACTTCAGAGTAAGGATTTCTGGGTAATGTAGTCCTCATTCCCCAAGCTGCTGCCTCTTGACCTTTGACCTTTGACCCCGGGTCGTCCACTCACCGTGTGGCCCCGGGTTTGACCCCCAGCATGTCCCATGAGTCTTTGCTGTTGCGTATGCGTCGGATGGTGTCGGCCTGCTCCTTGGTGAAGCCGACGTTCACCTCGGACACGGGACGCTTCCCCCCGTTCTCACACATGTCTGTGATGGAGGAGAAGAAGGCCTGGGAGCACACACACACACACACACACACACACACACACACACACACACACAGATAAAGATAATAGGATCTCCATGTCTGGTCAGGTGTGTGTGTGTGTGTGTGTGTGTGTGTGTGTGTGTGTGTGTACCTGGAACATCTCGTTGATTCCCTCTCCGCTCTGCGCCGACGTCTCAAAGTAGTGAAACCCTCGAGACTCCGCCCACAGACGCCCCTCCCCCTCGTCCACCACGCGACGCTTGGTCAGGTCCACCTGCTCACACACACACACACACACACACACACACACACACACACACACACGGGTCAGGGGTGTTCTTTGGCAGGAAATAGTTCTGAGCCCAAACTGGCAGCGACTAATGACGCAGTTAAAGTATCATCAGTGTGTGTGTGTGTGTGTGTGTGTGTGTGTGTGTGTGTGTGTGGGGGGGACCTTGTTGGCGCACACGGTGAACACGATGCTGTCCATGTTGGCCTGGGAGCCCATCTCCTGCTTCATCTCAGCCAGCCAGCTGTCCAGGGCGTCGAAGCTGTCCCTCACGCCCACGTCGTACACCAGCAGCACGCCCTGAGAGTCCTTATAGAACTCATTACGCACCTGAGGGGGCGGGGCCAGGGGCAGGGGGCGGGGCCAGGGGGCGGGGACACAGGGGGCGGGGACACAGGGCGCCAGGGGGCGAGGACACAAAGGGCGAGGACACAGGGGGCCAGGGGTGGGGCCAGGGGTGGGGCCAGGGGCAGGGGGCGGGGCCAGGGCAGAGGGGTGGGAGACAGGAGGCCAGGGGGCAGGACACAGGGGGGCAGGGGGCGGGGCCAGGGCCAGGGACACAGGGGGCGGGGCCAGGGGGCGGGGGGCAGGGGGCCAGGGGGCGAGGACACAGGGGGTGAGGACACAGGGGGCGGGACACAGGGAGTCAGGGGGTGAGGACACAGGGGGCGGGACACAGGGGGTGAGGACACAGGGGGCGGGACACAGGGGGTGAGGACACAGGGAGTCAGGGGGTGAGGACACAGGGGGCCAGGGGGTGAGGACACAGGGGGCGGGACACAGGGGGTGAGGACACAGGGGGCGAGGACACAGGGGGTGAGGACACAGGGAGTCAGGGGGTGAGGACACAGGGAGTCAGGGGGTGAGGACACAGGGGGCCAGGGGGTGAGGACACAGGGGGCGGGACACAGGGGGTGAGGACACAGGGGGCGAGGACACAGGGGGTGAGGACACAGGGAGTCAGGGGGTGAGGACACAGGGAGTCAGGGGGAGAGGACACAGGGGGCCAGGGGGTGAGGACACAGGGGGCGGGACACAGGGGGTGAGGACACAGGGGGCGAGGACACAGGGGGTGAGGACACAGGGAGTCAGGGGGTGAGGACACAGGGAGTCAGGGGGAGAGGACACAGGGGGCCAGGGGGTGAGGACACAGGGGGCGGGACACAGGGGGGTGAGGACACAGGGAGTCAGGGGGTGAGGACACAGGGAGTCAGGGGGTGAGGACACAGGGAGTCAGGGGGAGAGGACACAGGGGGCCAGGGGGTGAGGACACAGGGGGCGGGACACAGGGGGTGAGGACACAGGGGGCGAGGACACAGGGGGTGAGGACACAGGGAGTCAGGGGGTGAGGACACAGGGAGTCAGGGGGAGAGGACACAGGGGGCCAGGGGGTGAGGACACAGGGGGCGGGACACAGGGGGTGAGGACACAGGGAGTCAGGGGGTGAGGACACAGGAGGCCAGGGGGTGAGGACACAGGGGGCGGGACACAGGGGGTGAGGACACAGGGGGCGAGGACACAGGGGGTGAGGACACAGGGAGTCAGGGGGTGAGGACACAGAGGGCCAGGGGGTGAGGACACAGGGGGCGAGGACACAGGGGGCGGGACACAGGGGGTGAGGACACAGGGGGCCAGGGGGAGGGGACACAGGGGGGCCAGGGGGCGGGGACACAGGGAGTCAGGGGGCGGGGACACAGGGGGGCAGGGGGCGAGGACACAGGGGGTGAGGACACAGGGAGTCAGGGGGTGAGGACACAGGGAGTCAGGGGGTGAGGACACAGGGAGTCAGGGGGTGAGGACACAGGGGGCCAGGGGGTGAGGACACAGGGGGCGGGACACAGGGGGTGAGGACACAGGGGGCGAGGACACAGGGGGTGAGGACACAGGGAGTCAGGGGGTGAGGACACAGGGAGTCAGGGGGAGAGGACACAGGGGGCCAGGGGGTGAGGACACAGGGGGCGGGACACAGGGGGTGAGGACACAGGGGGCGAGGACACAGGGGGTGAGGACACAGGGAGTCAGGGGGTGAGGACACAGGGAGTCAGGGGGGTGAGGACACAGGGGGCCAGGGGGTGAGGACACAGGGGGCGGGACACAGGGGGTGAGGACACAGGGGGCGAGGACACAGGGGGTGAGGACACAGGGAGTCAGGGGGTGAGGACACAGGGAGTCAGGGGGAGAGGACACAGGGGGCCAGGGGGTGAGGACACAGGGGGCGGGACACAGGGGGTGAGGACACAGGGGGCGAGGACACAGGGGGTGAGGACACAGGGAGTCAGGGGGTGAGGACACAGGGAGTCAGGGGGAGAGGACACAGGGGGCCAGGGGGTGAGGACACAGGGGGCGGGACACAGGGGGTGAGGACACAGGGAGTCAGGGGGTGAGGACACAGGGGGCCAGGGGGTGAGGACACAGGGGGCGGGACACAGGGGGTGAGGACACAGGGGGCGAGGACACAGGGGGTGAGGACACAGGGAGTCAGGGGGTGAGGACACAGGGGGCCAGGGGGTGAGGACACAGGGGGCGAGGACACAGGGGGCGGGACACAGGGGGTGAGGACACAGGGGGCCAGGGGGAGGGGACACAGGGGGGCCAGGGGGCGGGGACACAGGGAGTCAGGGGGCGGGGACACAGGGGGGCAGGGGGCGGGGACACAGGGGGCGGGGACACAGGGGGGCCAGGGGGCGGGGACACAGGGGGTGAGGACACAGGGGGCCGGGGGTGAGTACACAGGGGGCAAGGACACAGGGAACAAGGACACAGGGGGCAAGGACACAGGGAACAAGGACACAGGGGGCCAGGACACAGGGGGCAAGGACACAGGGAGCGAGGAGGGAAGGGAGTGAGGACACAGGGAGCGAGGAGGGAAGGAGGGAGGGAGGTAAAGGACAGAGGAGTTAGAGTGACATCATCCTGATGAACTGATGTATTGATCTGATATCAGTATTTCCCCTCTCAGGTGCTTCATGTCTCACACTGCAGCCTTTTGGTTTTTACTGGCTGATAAAGAAAAGGCAGTAAAACTTCATGTCATGTTTGGATTCCCCACAAGGGCCTCTGAGCCCGGCCCTGTGCGGCTCTCCTGCTACAGCAGCGCCACCTGCTGGCAGGCCTGCACACTCTCAGCACTGTGGTCTGAGCTTTAATCAAATGAAGGCTGCAGCGACTCACCTCGTAGAAGAAAGGATGTCCCGCCATGTCGAAGATGTTCACCTTGATCTCTCTGTCTCGGACCTGAACTCTGACACACAGCACAGCAACATGACCACTGCCTTCACACGTCACATCATCAAAAACAAAAAAGGCTCATTTGCAGAATTAACCCCCTCAAACCCAAGAGCTCAAGGACGGACTACTTTTCACTTCTCTATGAATTTATTTCTCTCAGGAATATCTATTTTTTAAATCCCAATCATGGCCCACAAAGATCATTTTTCAATGTATATTTGTATTTTTTTAAAAAAAACAGATTTACATTTTTTAATTATTTATACACATTATACAATTAAAAAAAATGTGTTAATTTATTAAATGTGTGTAGTATTTTTGTGTATTTTTAATGGATTTTTTTTTTACTTTGAAATTTTTTTGCACTATAAAAGGCCTATATTCTTCTTCTTCTTCTTCTTCTTATTATTATTAGTAGTAGTAGTAGTTGTTAATTGTTATCATTATTATTAGTAGTAGTCGTAGTAGTGGCAATAGTAGGATTTATTTATTTATTTATTTAGGGACACAGTCATTCCTTTTATTTTATATTTTATTCTATATTTTATTTATTCTTTCCAAAAATGCATCTTTGTGGACCAAAGTAGCGATTTTTCCCCCTAATAATTGTGAGAAGAAACAATGGGGAATTTGCCCAGATGGCTAAAACGTCACTAAACTTGAACACCTGTCCCTGGGTTCCTGGGTTCTAGAGGGTTCTCCAGTTCAGCAGACGGTGCATGGACTCACTTGGTGACGCCATAGTCGATCCCGATCGTGGCCAGGTACTTGGGGACGAACCTCTTCTCGCAGTAGCGCTTAATGATGCAGCTCTGCGGGGAGAGCAGCGGCTCGTCACGCCAAACTCCGTTCACAATTCTGGGATTTTAATGTCGCCGCGCTGATCGGCAAACACACGCACGTCGTGAAAAATAATCTGAGGCCTCTTCTTAATCTGGGAGGTCTTCTGCTAATTTCGGCTGGTGTGTAATCCACCCAGCAGCTCTGACGTTGCCGCAATCTCAACTTTTGCAGCAACTTCGGTGTGATTTGTCTTAATGAGATGTGGAGCGGCGGCAGGAGAGTTATCAGAGCTGCCTCCTGCCTCCTGCCTCCTGCTTGGTGAGACGGAGGCAGGGCAGATCCTGTCCCTTAAACCTGACTCATAAATAATTATAATCTGCGATGCGAGTGCCGATGAGCAAGGCAGCATTTAGATGTAGTGTGTTCAGTGTGTTACTATCGAGGCTTAAAAGGTATGACATCATTACTGTCACCACCAAGCCGGCCATGATAATGTCACTTTACAAGCGAACCTGCACAGACTCATCAATCAATAACAGAGCCGCCCGTTCAAATCAACGGCTTTGTGTTTCAATGGGCTAATGCACAGCAGACACTAACCTTGCCGACCTCCGCGTTGCCGAGGCTGATCACCTTCACCCGCAGGGACTTCTTGTTGTCGCGTCTCTTCTGGACGTTCGTGTCCATGTCGGCCGCGGCTGCTTGTTGTGTTTTTGTTGACGTGCAGCTGCGAGTCCACGCCGCTCACAGCTGGCGGCGCTGCTAACAGGCTAACAGGCTAACAGGCTAACAGGCCAGCTAGCCGTTAGCTCGCTGGTTAGCACGTACGGCTGGTGTCGCTGCCGGGCCGTCACGCTGACAGAGTCCGGGTCCCGCTCCGCTGCATGGTTCCGCTTCGGTTCGGCTGTCAGCGCCGCGGAGCCGCCGCCTTCACACCGCAGGGAGGAGCCCAGCCCGTTAGCATCGATGCTAACTAACCGTCACGCAGCGACACGACGTCAGCGTCACCACGTCCGGCCGCGGGTTTCAAAATAAAACCACCGCACGGCCCGTCTGGTGCAGCCGCTGATGGAGGCTCTGATGAAAACAAAACTATCAATATATATATGTATATGCATAAAAATACAGTTATATAAATAAATTAAAAATTATATCACGACAAAAATGGTGTTCTGCTGGTTTTAAAAGAGCAACAAGAGTAAAACAATAATAATAATAATAATAATAATAATAATAATAACAATAATTTTCTTCTTAATTAATGTGACAATTTCAGATTTTTTTTCTAGAAAAAATGTAACACGAAAAAAATCTCTTCACTCTGTCTTGTTTTCTTGACAAGAAAAACATTTGCCAATTTCTTCTGAATTTTATGAGATAATGAGATCATTCTGGAAGATTTTTTATTATGATGGCAAAGATATGAACATTGATATATATATATATATATATATATATATATATATATATATATAAACAAGAAAAAAAAATTGCAGAAGAAAAAAAAATCCAATTTCTTCTGAATTAATTAGATAAGTTCAACAGATTTTTATTTTCAATATGAAAAGATAATTTAAAAAAAAAGTATAAAATACTGTTAATTCCAGGTGTTTTTTAAAATATAAAATATAGCAAGAAAAAACAGCCTACTTTTGTATGAACTGATTAAATAAAGTCATTATTTAAGTCATTATTATTTCTTTAGTATACTGAAAATGTTTTTTTTTTTTTTTAATTAATTAACATAATAATTCCAGCAGATTTTAAAAAATATGTCCAAAAAAAAAAAAAAAAATCGGCACTGTGTTTTCTTGAATGGATGAGAAAATGATCTCATTCATTTAGGAAAAAAAAGGCTTCACACTTCTAGGAAAATAAAGGACATGTGACATCATCGATAAAAACACAGCCGCTTATTTTTGTCATTTTTGCAAACTCATGAACCAGCAGGAAGTTTTAAAAAATAATAATAATAAAAAATAATAATAATTAAAAAAAAAATAAAGAAAGAAAGAAAGCACATTTACCAATTTGACATCCTGCAGCTTTTCAGAATAAAAGTTTCCCACAACAAAAGACAACAGTCTGTTTCAGGTCTGTGCAGCAGGTGGCGCCATTTGGACACGAGAACTAATCAGCCAACAGGAGAACAGGAGCTCCTCATTAGAACCAACGCCCAGGCACATTAAACCAAAAAGTTCCTCCTTGATTCATATTAATTTGACACATTTTATTAACATTACTCCTGTATTATTATTCCTGAAAAACACAAAAACCTCAGTTCACACCTCAAATAACCGAGAATAACATCTTCAGTTCATTAGAAGACATTTCTGAACATATTTCACTTCTCTGAAATACTGAGGGATATTGATGGGTGTTATTAAGAAGTTTGTTGTATTTTCATGTACAAACTGAGCACATATGAAGGTTTTTGTGTTTGTGGTCAGTTAACAACTTAATGACAGAGTAAATAAGATAATTAATAACTTAGATAATTAATAACTGAGAGCAGAAAGTTTCCATTCCAATTTCCATATTTGTCATGACAAGACGTCTGTTACTCAGCTCAGTTTATTGGCAGACTGTTTCTTTTTTCTTACAGAACAAATTTACAGCATGACAGAACAATAATCATCCTCCAGTAATAATCATTAGTTAATAATCATCTTTTACAGAGTACAGGTCCTAATTAACATTTAACAAAAACCACAAAGCAGAATCACTACAGCAAAAAGTCTCAGGACAGTTAGCTACTAATCAACATATATTTATATATATTTCTGTGTATTTATTTGCTGTTGATAATTCAAAGTGAAGTGAAGAGAATTAAAGCTAAAGAGAAGAAAAGCAGATGGAAGAAATATTAAACATCATGAAGTTATTATATTAATGTGATCTGGTGAGGAAATCAAAATTAAAATAAAAAAAAAAGGCAGAAGTGACATCGCGGTTTATTTTACACTGAGGTCAACTCCTGATTGGACGGTTCTCCCTCCTCTGATTGGACGTTCCCCCCTGTCATCAGTCTGTCTCAACCAATCAGATGTTAGCTTTGGTCACTCTGGTTAGCTGTCGTTAGCTTAGCTTTCGTTAGCTACATGGTGAAGGTTAGGAGAGGGTTCCTTGGTTCCATTTAGGAACAGGTGGCGTTAACGTTAGCTAATGTTTGCGATCTTACTCGCTAAGGTCTGTTAGCAAAAAACAACACACAGACAAATAAAGGTGCTAACCAGAACCTAACATGGTTCTCTAGATTGAGGCCATTGGAGAACCTTTTCTGGTTCTTTCAGACCACGGTTCATGGTTTCTTTAAAGTTTCTTTGACGAATCAGAAATGATTCTTCCAAGAATTTTGACCCTCCCCCCACCCCCCCCAAAAAAATTCTTAAAGAACATCTTTTCAAAAATAGTTCTTAGTGGAACCAATCAATTTAATGCAGAACCTTTTTCAAATGATATGAGGAACTGAATGAGGTGGTTCTTCAATGGTTGATGGTTCTTCATGGAACCACATGGTCTTTTAAAAACAGTTAATTTCAGTGGTTCCACGGTGCCATAAAAACACTGAAATGGTTCCTCCAAGAAGAGAAGAGAAAGCAGTGACTTTTCTTAAAATAAAAATAAAGGTTCCTCCTGGAACCGAATACAGTTCCTCACAGTGGTGCTGGAAGACAACCATTTCTGACTCCGCAAAGAACCATTTCTTTTTATAGGTTCTTCAAAGAATCCCCAAAGGTGCTTCAAAGACTAATCAAAAAGGTTCCTAGAGAAACCTGAAATGGTTCTTCCTCAAGAGTTTTCTAAAGAACATTTTCAAAAAGTTCCTCATGGAGCCGAGTGGTTCCACTACTCAAGTTTTAGTTTGTTTGTTTTTTAAACATGGAACCATCTGCTAAATAATTTTTTGTTGTTGTTGTTGCTGGTGATTTTTCTGGAACCACAGCCACAGTCCTTTAAAGAGCCACTTTAGAACCATTATTTTTCTGTGTGAAGGTGGAACTATTTCCTGCCCCAGAACACCAGAGAACCCTAAAACACCCGAGCAGCAGAAAGAAGAGCCAGACGGACCGTTCTCTGGTGTTCTTCAGCCAAAAGACCAAATCCTACAGAACCCAGAACCCACCTGGACGGAACCGGACCTCACCCACCCAGAGAACCGAACAACACACCCTCATTTATTTGGATTATTTCTGTGTTTAATTTCTTATTTATGTGTCCATGAAATTATTCTGTTAATCCAGATGAGAATTTAATCTGAATTAAAGCAAACCGGCCGAGCTCAGCCAGCTGACCACAGGAGTGTGTGTGTGTGTGTGTGTGTGTGTGTGTGTGTGTGTGTGTGTGTGTGTGTGTGTGTGTGTGTGTGTGTGTGTCTGTGAGTGTGTGTGAGTGTGTGTGTGTGTGTGTGTGTGTGTGTGTGTGTGTGTGTATGTGAGTGTGTGTGTGTGTGTGTGTGTGTGTGTGTGTCTGTGAGTGTGTGTGAGTGTGTGTGTGTCTGTGTGTGTGTGTGTGTGTGTGTGTGTGTGTGTGTGTGTGTGTGTGTGAGTGTGTGTGTGTGTGAGTGTGTGTGTGTGTGTGTGTGTGTGTGTGTGTGTGTGTGTGTGTGTGTGTGTGTGTGTGTGTGTGCAGGCGAGGGGCTGGGCGTTAGCGGGACGGCAGCGGCTGCATCTGCAGCGAGTCGTAGGTGTCTTTGGTGGCGTGGCTGAGACCCTGCAGAACACATGAGAACAACATTAACATGAGAACTACAGAACAACGCAGACATGGTGACAGGAACCCCAGGAGAACACTGGAGAACACAGAAGAACACTGGAGAACCCCAGGAGAAGACAAGAAAACACTGGAGAACCACAGGAGAACAAAGGAGAAGACAGGAGAACACCAGAGAACTTCAGGAGAACACTGGAGAACACAGGTGAACACAGATGAACACTGGAGAACACAGGAGAACACAGGAGAACACAGGAGAACCTGCGGACTGGGAGAAGCAGAAGAAGAAGAAGCTGAGGAGCAGCAGAAGAAGAATTTCTGGACACACAGTCCTTAAAAGAACCATTTTAGAACCGTTATTATCTTCCTGTGTGAAGGGGGGAGAGT
>NC_043981.1:20595697-20608197 GCF_902150065.1 Myripristis murdjan
GAAACCACACTGGAAACCAGTGGATTCGTCCCACCACACTGGCCCAATCTTTCGTTTCTTGCCAGAAAAACGAGACTGAAAGCTTCGATACCCGATTTTAAAAGTGCTTTTAAAGGGAATTTCAACCCTGATACCATTTAGCAGGATGAAGTTGATGTGGCCACAGATACTGATCACAGTTAGCATCCGAGCATCCAGACTGACCTTCTCCTTGATCAGCATGCCGGTGATGATGAAGCCGTAGAGCGCCAGGAAGCCGTCCAGCACGTAGCACAGCTTTGGATCGTACATGTTCATGGCGTCTGTGGGTCAGAGGTCACAGTTAGCACACAGATTACCAATCCAGTGCTTTATCGCCATACAGAAGACAGAAAATCACTTGGGACGCAATGAACATAGAGCATGAAAAATGAAGAAGGCACACTGTTCATGTGTTGAAGATTCTCCTGAAAGTCTACCAGTGGCACGAGCCTGAGGATTTCTTTCCCATCAAAGCAGTTTTTATCCTTTTTCATTTTCTTCCTTTCCAAAAAACCCTCCACCGTTCAGTCTCATCGTCAGAGTTTAAATCTTGTTTTTCCTCAAAAAAGGTAAAAAAATAATAATAATAAATAAATAAATCTGCCAGCAGGATGAAGACTTGTTTCAGTGCAGTTTCACTTTTTTCACACGTATTAATATATTCAGGAAAGGCAGAATTAAGCAGATCAGCCACCAAGATCAAGAAAATGACACTTGATTCAAGAAAATTCTGGTTAGTGCTGGAAACGAGTGGCATTATCTCAGATTATGTCATTCCACTGGTAGATTTTTTTTTTTTAGCTTGTTGGAAGAAAAACAAGATTTGAACACGGATGACGATGAGGCTCAGCGACTTGGTAACATGGAGATTTTTTTTTATTCAAGGCAGGAAGTAACTGATTACATTTAGTCAAGTAGCTTTTTGTGTAGTTGTGTGGCTTTTGAAAGACTTTGATTTCCTTCATGTTATTTAACTATTTAACCGTGAAATAATGTACATCTGCTGGACTTCAACCGTGCAATATCCCTGTTTATATGAGCTGCATATAAGTAGACTTTTTACATATGTTCAGTTTCTTATTTTTCCATTTCTTGTTGTAAAATTTGTTGGACTATGTGCACATGCACATACTTTTTTAAAATTTGTAAAGTCCATATTTATAAATTTCATATATCTTTCTATTTGCTTATAATTTAATTCTCCTCTTGTGCATCTGAGCAGCTGCAGCTGACCCAGTTTCCCCTCGGGGATCAATAAAGTTTTTCTGATTCTGGTTCTGACTGCACCAAAATGTCACATTCACATCCAGTATCTGCTGCTCATTCCAGCACTTCACTTAATCTGTATCACACGTACATTTTAATGACATATTTAATTTTTCGGCTGCACAATTTCACACCAAATGGAGAAAAGGTAGTGTGTTTTATGTCATTTTATGCCCACTTCCTTAAAACACAGCAGGACATATTTGGGATCTTTGGAAACTTTAGGATCTTGTCTTCAATATAAAAAAAGTGTAGTTGTTTTGAGGAAAGCTCGACGGCTCAGCGTTTGTATTTACAGCGAGCTGGAGGAGGACGAACCATCGTATGCCGACGATGTTCACCTCTATTTTAGGCTCTTTTTTAAAAAACTGTAAATGCTGCTGTTTTAAAGTGAGAGAGTACAAATACAGCTTATAATAAGTAGTGTTAGTATGTTCTGTTCAGGGGTAAACAACACACACACAGTTTCTCTCTCATTGGCAGGTACATTTGTGGTCAGATGCTGCACTCTGACTCTGAGCTTCTAATGGTGTTATAAAAAAAATCCCTGTTGGTTAAATTTGGGTCTGATTTCTGTGTCAAATATCATGAAACATCAAGTATAGAACTGAAAATACATCATGAAAATTAAAAAATATGATTTTTTTCAAGAGTAAATGCGGATTGTCTACCCAGTTTCTTTTCACACGCCATCTCTCCTCTCTGTGGTAAGCCTGTATGTGTGTGTGTGTGTGTGTGTGTGTGTATGTGTGTGTGTGTGTGTGGGGAAAGGCGCGGGGGATCTAGCTCAGCGGTTTCCCCAGCTGTTGTTAAACTCTGAGTGTGGCTCAGTGAAACTGGCAGGTGTGTGTGTGTGTGTGTGTGTGTGTGTGTGTGTGTGTGTGAGCGAGACAGCGAAACACAGAGAGAGAGAGAAACCAGGGCGTATGTCATCGCCTCTGTAAACCCCATTAAAACTAAACGAGGTCGCTTCATATAAAATGCTCGTACATAAACCGAATCGAACTCATCTAAGACATCACTGAACGTTTTCATAAAAACAAAAACATTTTTATTTAAAAAAAAAAAAAGAACATGAGACCATTTGAGAAATTTGATGTTTATGTTGAATGAATGGACCTCGTTTGCATTTTGGTGGATCTCACATTAGAATCACAAATCAGAGCACATCTGCTGCTCGGACCCAGACGTGGCACGCTGGCTCCTGCTGCCAAAACCAAAACAAAACCGTCATGTTACCAACTTATTCATCTTCAGAGTTCAGAATTTGTTTTTCATGCAACAAGGTCAAAAAAAGAAAAAAATCCAACAGTGTGATGAGATAATCCTACTTGTTTCTGATGCTGTGACAGAAAAAATGAACTCTTGTCATTTTTAGTGTTTGTGAAAATTGTCAAATATAAAGAAACTGATGCAAATCATGACAACTTCAATCTATGAAGTAATTAAAAATTCTAACCCAGACCAATGAACTCCCTTCAGGGTCAACACTCTGCACACGACCCACGCTGTAAAAATTCAAGCCACTCAGTCTCAACTTCACTGTTAAAAATCCTGTTTTCCTTCCAACAAGGTCAATAATCCACCAGTGGGATGAGATAATCCCACTTGTCTCATGTTGTGGTAGAAGGCAGGGCAGCCCCCTCGGCCCTGGAGCCTTCTCAGCTCATCAGAAATTAATCCTGCACTGCAAAACCAAATTGTGGGACAATTTTTTGACAAATTATTTAATCTCATCTTCAGTGTTACAATTTTTTTTTTCCAACAAGGTCAATAATCTGACAGTAGGAGGAGGTAATTCCGCTTATTTCCAGTGCAGTCTCACTTGTCTCAGGATTTTTTCAGGGAACAAACAGGCAGATTAAGGCAGATTAGTCACCAGGATTAAGAAAATGGCACTTGATTCAGGAAAATTCTGGAAACAAGTCAATTAGCATTGGAAACAAATGGGATTATCTCGTCCTGCTGGTAGATTTTTTTTGACCTGGTTGGAAGAAAAAGAAGATTTATGTGAAGTGAAATATTTTGGTGTTGTTTTTTTCAAACCACTGTGGTAATTCTAAAGGTATAATCTGTAAAAGCATGGTTTTCTATCCTTTCTCACCCTGAGGACTATTTCATCCCACCTGCAGATTTTTCCCTCATCTGGAGGAAAACAAGATTAATACTGAGGATGAGATTAAATAACTTGTTCATGTGGAAATTTTTGGCAGTGCAGGATTAATTTCTGCTGAACTGTGAAGGTTCAGTCTCCAGTGAAACCAGTGAAACAAATGCCGCTGGTCTCACAGTGGCACCGTGTTCATGCAACCACTTTCTTAATCTGCGCACTTGACATGTAATCCAAAGGCACTTGAAGGCAGTGGTAAGGCACATATTTTTTTTATATTTTGTATTTCTTTCTGTTTCTTACAGATCAACTCTTCACCTGAGAACTGAGCAGCTGCAGCTGACCCTGTTTCCCCTCAGGGATCAATAAAGGTTCTCTGATTCTGATTCTGATTCTGATACTGAAAAAACATGCAACAGCGCTGGGATTAGAGATTAGAGATGACGGTGGTCTGTGCTGCAGATTTGAAGGTAAAGAGTTAATTGACAGCAGTTTGACCTGAAGCTGCTGAGTGCCACGCAGAGCTGCAGAACGCCGTTAAAATTCTTTGAAGAACCCTCTCTGGTTCCTCAAGAAACTCAGAATTGGTTCTCCTACGAAACCACCACACAGAAGAGTTTTTGTTTCTAGTTGACACCTTTTATTTTTCCTTTAAGAAATAAGAATTAACTTCTGCTCCCATGTTTCTAGTCTCTTCTTCACTGGTTCCTCAGAGAACTGTTTCTATGGCCCATTTAAAGAAACTGCTCTTTAAAAGATTGTGTGGTTGCATGAAGAACCATCATCTACTGAAGAACCACCTCGTTCAGTGGACGCTTCCTCATATCATTTGAAAAAGGAACCAATTGAAAAAGGTTCTGCACAGAACCGACCACTGTCCACCAAGAACTATGAAAAAAATTTAAGAATGTAAAATCCTTTAAAGAACTATTTTATTTTGAAGGCAGGCTGGAAGGTTCTTGGTGGAAACAGAAGGTTCTCCTGTGGGGCATCTCTCTGAGGAGCCTTTTATTTTTATTTGTGTAGAAACGTGGAGGAACATGTGGAACGTGAGGAGCTTATCAGACCCCCCCCTCGTTTCCTGCGAGGGGGGGGGGCACCTGCAAACCGCAGAGATGAGAGGGTGTTAACCGCCGCGACGTTCTGCCGCTCCTTCAACATGTTTTAATCCAGAACATTTTCCATCAAACTGTGAAATAATCTGCTGTCATTTGCATGAAACTGATTTTAAGATTTGCTCTGCTCTTACGCTTTTGTCTTTACTCTTTATCGAAATTTTTATTATTAACTCCTTCAGTCTCATCTCCAGTGTTCAAATCTCATTTCGCTCCCAGCAAGGTTAATAATCTGCCATCAAGACAAGATAATCCCATTTTATTCCAATGCAGCTTCTTTGTTTGAGGTTTTTTCTGGATTTAGACTGAAGACGAACTCCAGTCTTTTTTGCTCAAGAAATCTAAAGAATCTCCATGTTCACGCCGTCGAGTCTCACATTTAGGCCTAAAATCTTGTTTCTTTTGAAGCCAGAAGCCTAAACCGTCCCGTCAGAGCTGAATCATTTATCATTTATAATCTCATATAATCTCATCAGTCGGGTTTAACGCGGGACTTTCAGAGTCTAAATGCTTTTTCAGAGGCTTTTTCTCTCTGACGGGAATAAAATCCTGCCCGAGGACACTGAGAGGGTTTTTTTGGACATGAAAACAACCCAATTTTAATATCGATGGCGATTCATAAAACGTCCATAAAAGTCCATAAAACATTGAATAATGGCCTTTAAACCTATAAAGCCATTTGTATCACATATAATATACATTTTCAATTCCGTTTTTCATTTTCAGTTTAATCAATACTTGACCAAAATACTGTTGTATACTTTTGAACACTTCACTTTTGTTCACCCTGGACCATAGCATTGGCACTTCAAGTACATATCATATATCATACACCAGAAAGGATAGATAAAAGATAGGACTAAATAAAGGGTTCAGTTTAAAAAATTGGAATTTTCTGCCAGTTCTTTCATAGTTCAGGCTTTATAGGGTTAAAAAAAAAAAATGGTAGAAGCCAAACAGAAACCCAGAATAATGAACATTTTTTAGGGTTAGCACATCACCTTCAGCTGGGAACAAGAGTAAACATGTTCTGCAAACAAGCGGATTATCTCAGAATTTTTAAAATTATTTTAGGTAAACATCTGAGCCAGTAAAATAAAGCACAATCTGCACATCTGTGAACTAAAATAAAAAACTGAGATGAATAAGCTGCGTGTAGCTCTGCCTGATTAAAGAGCTGATGGTGAATTTGGTGTTGGTGCCTCAGATGACTAAGATCTGCACATCTGACTCGTTTTTTTTTTTTTTTTTTACTGTAAACTGAAAATGTCAGCCGTCCTGTCGGGGCCCACCAGCCCTTTAAACAAATGCAGAGACACTTTGAATAAAGATCTCAGCTTTCATCACATTGTGTTAATCATTAGGAACATGTTTATCTCGGCATGTTTTGTGCTCATTTTCCGCTGGCTGTTTTGCTAATTTCTTGTGTTTCTAATGCACTCAGCTCCTTTGTTTTTTGCTGATTTGCTCGTCATCTTTTTTCCTGCATGTTTTTGAAAGAAATCCAGCAAAATTAATTTCACTTTAAATGCTTGTGAATGCAACCTTTCATAAGCGCTCAAACGCAAGAACACCACTGCGGCTCCAGCATCAATGACGATTATATCGTCATTTTTATTTTTATTTAGCTAATTTTCTCCCTTTATTTGTTTTGCTAATTAACTTGCTCTTGCAGTTTTCTTGTAAACGTTTTTTACTCATGTTCCAGAAAGTTCCCCTGCATGTGTTTTGGAAGAAATCAAGTGAATTTAATTTAATCCAAAAACAAAAACATGTAGGGTGTTTATGTGAACACTGATGTTTTAATCACAGCACTTTTAACCTCATTTCGACCAGAGGAACTGTTCTCCAGGGTCCAGGAACCTTGTGAGGAACTGGCTGTGTTTCCACTGCAGGGACCGACCTCTAAATTATGTTTTTAATTAATTAATTTATTTATTTATCCCTCAGAAAGTCCCTGCTGATCTCCCTGAACCCAGTCCAGCAGTGAGTGGACAGACGTACGCAGATGACTCACTGATTTATGTGTCTGAAGTTGTATTTTAGTACTGTATTTTATAGTATTAATACTATGTTATAGTACAGTATAGTAGTATAGTACAGCAGTGTGTCTGTGTATTTAATTTCCTTCCTGTCATGTCGCCTGCATGTTTCAGAATGACAATAAATGATCCTTGACCATTTATCGATACATAATAATCAATGTCACGACCTGCTTTAAACGGCTGTTTGTTTGTTTGTTATAGTTATTAGACAGGAAACAGGAGGAGCTGCTGAGTGTTGCCACAGTAAATGTCTGCAGGGTCGGCCCTCAGCCGCTTCATAAAAACGTGTCGTCGCCGGTTTATTCATATTTATCAGGTTGATTTCTGTTTGTCGCCGTGTCATAAAAACAGGATAAAATTTGAAAAATGAATCTCAGAGCTGAAGTTAAATAGTTTAAATAAAGGTTCAATAGTTTAAATAAAGGTTCAATAGTTTAAATAAAGGTTCAATAGTTTAAATAAAGGTTTATCGCTGAACTGACGGGAATAAAGTCACATTTCAGTTGAACCATCTGGTTTTTGTTCGTTGAGCTTCGAACAAACTCAGCAGGAGAGTGTGCACGACTTCTTTAGTATTATCTGTCTCTCTCTCTCTCTCTCTCTCACACACACACACGCACACACGTGCACACACACACACACACACACACACATACACACACTGACAGCGAGGACTTCCTGTCTTCTATATTCAGTATCTTGAGGCTGATCAGACCAAAAGGAGCTGCTCATCTGTAAAAACCTTAAGGCCGCGCCTGTCAGAGCGTTTCCATGGAGCTGCTGGACCCCAGTGTGACCTTCAGTGACCCCTGGACCCCCAACACACACACACACACCAGGACCCATCTGTTCATGCAGTGATGTGATGAATAATTTCATATCATTACTGTGATTAAATTAATTTGAACGCTCAAAAACATCACTTTTTTGTTTTGGAGGGTTTCTTATTCTCTGTTTTACGATTATGTTTTTTTAAAAAAAAAATCTAGTAATTTCTTTATGATACTTTCTTCTTTTTTATTATTTATTTATGTATTTATTTATTTATTATTTTCAAAACTTTTGTGGAAATCTCATGATAATTTTCTTTGCCGTGAGATTGGGTTTGGGTTGGGGTAATTTTTTCAAGGTTGTGGGTAATTTTGTGGTCATTTTATAATAATTTTCCTGTGATTTAATTTTTTAATATATAGTGTTTTTGATTTAAATGAAGGGAGTTTGCTCAGGTTTCAAACTAAATGACGTGGACACAGACGTATGCATGTGTGTGTGTGTGTGTGTGTGTGTGGAAGGTGAGAAGTGACTCTGAATGTCATGCGGCTACATCAACATGCAGATCAGCTGGAAACTGAAATCATGAAAATCTGCGTGGAAAGTCGATGAAAACAGATGGAGGGTGAACCCTTCAGGTGACTCAGCGCTGCCTGGAATTAAAAGACATTTCAAAATAAAACAGTCATTTCAAAATAAAACAGGAGCAGGCGGTGGGCTGGAATCAGACGATGTTTTGTTTGTTCGTTTTGACATTGAATTTTAAACGGCAGCGTTTGACCGGTGGGTTTCAAACCCGCAGCCCCACCTGACGTGACGTCACCGCCGCAACTCGACGACAGAGGAAAAGAAAAGACGTTTTGGTTGGTGTTGGTTATGTTCTCCGTGTCACTAAAACTCCCCTGGAACTTTCCAAGGAACTAAAAAAGGTTCCTTCAGCTTGTTGTTCCCGTCAGTTTGTTGTTGTTTATTCTGCTGACAATGAAACACGATGCACGTTTTACTCCTCATTTTTTACAGCCACCACGCTACCTGTGTGTGTGTGTGTGTGTGTGTGTGAGACACACACACACACACATACTTCAGAGTGGCTTGATGGAGGCTTGATGGGCGTGGCCACTTCTGATGATTGACAGCTGCTCTCTCCTTTAACCGCACAAACACTTCCTGGCTGCACCTGATTGGTCGATGTTCTCTCCCGGTGTCAAACCGGACCAACATGACGGTTCTTGTGGAACCGTTCTCTGATGTGTTCTGTGTGAAATAAGCGCTGAGCTGCAGCAGAACCTTGATGGTCCAGCAGCTCCATGGAAACGCTCTGACAGGCGCCGCCTTAAGGTTTTTACAGATGAGCAGCTCCTTTTGGTCTGATCAGCCTCAAGATACTGAATATAGAAGACAGGAAGTCCTCGCTGTCAGTGTGTGTGTGTGTGTGTGTGTGTGTGTGTTGTCAGGGTGGGCCACTCAGTGCTCACTTTAATCTGATAAATGCAGTTCATTAGTTTCCTATGAACATCATTTTATTTCATTTATCTCTCTTTTACGTACACACACACACACACACACACACACACACACACACGAGGCCTTACACTCAGAGAACCAGAAAACTGTCTAATTTGATGAATAAGTAAAACCTTAAATGGTGATTTTCCCTGAAATTTCCCCTAAATGAGCTCAAGGCTGAAACTTATCATGTAAAGATTAATATATTGATTCTAATCATTATAAATGTAGCTAATTTAGATTTTTCTGTTTGTTCATTTGTTTATTTCTTTTTTCTTTGTTTCTTATTTTTGCTAATACTGTGATAAGCTGTACTATTTTTTTTTTTTATCTAATTGTTTACTGGTGTTCCACTACTTTTTTGTCAGTTTTGTAATCACCTTTTCCTCCCTGCCTGTTCCTAACAGAACCCAGCCTCAGTGTGTCGGCAGTCAAAGGGTTAAACAGTCTGAAGGAGAAAATGTTCAGATGATCCTCACACAGTTTCTGCATCCTAACAGCTTCTAGTGAAATTAAAATGTTTCTTCTGTGTGCTGAGGATCGCCTGGAAGCCTCTGAGAGGCCCCTGAGGGCCCCCGGACCTCCCTTTGAACACCGCTGCCTCAGACAGCAGAGCAGGAGCTCTGCAGGGTTCCACTCTCGGGCCCCCGCTCTTCAGTCAAGCAGCGAGTGGACAGACGTACGCAGACGACTGAGTAATAGTCCAGTCATTTTATGAAAAAACCTAGGCCAAATTGCAAGAGAAGCAAACTCAACTGATTCTGTATCCTCAGTTTGTCCTGAGTGAGGGAAAAAAAGTCCCAAGAAATCCCATTGGTGGAAAGTTTTGAAAATCACCTATTTATGACCACATCTTACCAAAAAACACTGTTTTTAACACACAAGGGAAAGGGGTTAAAATTTTACTTTCAGATATCACTATAAAAATTCACAAGTTGATTACACACACAAAGACAAGAAAAAAAGTCAATTACAAGTTCTTTGAATTATTCTGTTTACACATGCATATCACACATTATCTGATTTGATTTCCGCTAATAAGGAATATAAGGAATAAATGCCAGAAGAGACATTTAAACAGTGAATTAAAAGGTTACTATATATATAGTAACCTTTTAATTCACTGTTTAAATGTCTCTTCTGGCATTTATTCTGGCATTTATATGTCTCTTCTGGCATTTGTTCTGGCATTTATATTAAAAGATAGTGTGTGATATGCATGTGTAAACAGAATAATTCAAAGAACTTGTAATTGACTTTTTTTCTTGTCTTTGTGTGTGTAATCAACTTGTGAATTTTTATAGTGATATCTGAAAGTAAAATTTTGAACCCTTTCCTCTGTGTGTTAAAAACAGTGTTTTTTGGTAATATGTGGTCATAAATAGGTGATTTTCAAAACTTTCCACCAATGGGATTTCTTGGGACTTTTCCCCCTCACTCAGGACAAACTGAGGATACAAAATCAGTTGAGTTTGCTTCTCTTGCAATTTGTCCTAGGTTGACCCCAATTTTGGCCTAAAATTACTCGACTATAATTTATGTGTCTGATCGATATGTAATAATCAATACCACAAGTTGCTGTGAGACAGAATCAGAACAAAGAGGCGCTCTGTGTTAAACGAGTTGGCGCTGTCACACCCACAGGTAAAAGCCACCAGGTGAGCTGATCTCAGAGCTGCAGGTGAACGGAGGTGGGAGCAGATCTGTTCCACTGAAAACTAAAACCTGCTCAGATAAAGCCAACATTTACTGTAAAGCTGCCAGAGGAAACTCTTCAGCTTTGACGTCAGTGTGTTTCATCTCTGGATGGATGACAGCGTGTGTGTGTGTGCGTGTGTGTGTGTGTGTGTGTGTAATATTTACATTCCTGAATGTTAAGACACTTCAGACAAATGCAGATTTTCCACTCAAGTGTTTGTGCTGCTGACAGTGGAAAGTCTCGTCTGAACACTGTAAGCACTTTTGTGAAGTGTGACTGACACACACACACACACACACACACTCACACAAACCCTGGCTGATAAACCCTGAGGCACGCTAAAAAACTATTTCAAGAAGCAGACGACAGAGAAGCAGTTAAGCATGGTCAGATTAATTTATAGACTCAGACTCAGACTAACACTTAATCCAAACTATTGTCTGGCCACATGAGCACAAAATGCTCCAGAATATTCCAAAAAAAAAAAAAAAAAAAAAAAAAAGTGACATAAAAATTTTTAACTTAACTGAAATTAAAAAAAAAATAAAATAAAAATGAAAATAAAAAATAAAATAATAAAAAAGAAAGATCAAAATTGGAAAATTAAAATATTGATTTTAATGATTACAATTCTACATTTAAAGGTCCAGTCAACATTAGATTTCTTGAGGTTAAATCTTGTTATAGGCTGCGTTCAGATGCTGTTTAAACTTGCTTGTTTTGCTGAGGACCTGTAGAGGACCCTGAAGGACCCCTGAGGGTCCCTGGACATCGCTTGAAAAACACTAAATGCTCAGTTTTTGGAAATCCCATCAGTCATTTCATTTATTATCTGGATTATTATTATACAAAAATATCCCAGGGGCACATATGCCAGATGAATGCAGATTATCGTCACAACGCTGCAGAGGAACCGTGTGACTTCGACAAAATCACCAGAATAGTTACAAAAAAGCAAAGAGAAAATTAACCCCTAATACAAAAAAATACAAAAAAGTAAAAATTAAATTTGTATATATATATATATATATATATATATAAATAAATAAAAATAAAATCACAAAAAAGAAAGAAAATATAAGAAAAATATGAGGAAAAAAATACAAAAAAATGCAAAATTGACATCATCATGTGTGATGTCAACTTCAAAAACAGCCTGCAGAGCCGATACAGGGCAGGGGTCGTGTGTTTAAGCCCCGCCTCCTCTGCAGGAAATTAATATTTCAACATTCAGCTTCATGTGATGGAACAAAGAAAACAAAGAAACAAAGAAACAAAAAGCATCAGGTTGAATTCAGAGGCAACAGTTTGTTCCTGAACACCTGACAGAAAATGTGGGACACACACACACACACACACACACACACACACATACATACACACACAGAGAGAGAGACACACACACGCTCTCTGCCTCTGTCTTTTCCGCCCTGATCAAAGATGGCCGCCCGGCTCGACGCGCTCTGAACGCCTCCAGAAATCAGCCCAGAAATGTGTTTCTACGCAGACGACACCGACTTAATATCTCCAAAAATCAGACCTAAAACACTCAGATAACCGCCGTGTTCCTCCGTCTGTGTGTGTGTGTGTGTGTGTGTGTGTGATGTTGAATCTGCTCAAACACTCCGGTGTGTTTCAGCGTCCGGGGGGGGTGGGGGGTGGGGGGGGCGCTGCAGCGTCTCAGTCAACTTTAGGAAGGAAGGTTGAACTCTTAAACCACAGAGCTAAACTGTGAGCCGCTCGCTGTTACTGTTCACACACACACACACATACACACACACACACACACACACACACACACACACACACACACACACACCCTGATGAAGGCAGTGTGTGTGTTGAAGCCTGGCATCTAACAGTAAAATATAAATGGTGAGCTCAAGGGTGAGAAGACACCAGATAAAGCCTGCAGACACACACAGCACGAGGCTTTAAATAAACAACAGACCAAACCTGAGACAAAT
>NC_043981.1:20613197-20650697 GCF_902150065.1 Myripristis murdjan
CCGAGGAAAACAGGCAGGCTGTGCTGAAGCTGCACTCATCATACATATTTTATTTTATTAATCATGTGATCTAACATCAGGAGTATTGATGAATCTGAAGAAAAAATTAGCTTTATCAATAATGCCACCAAATTATGAGATGAGTTTAAGATTAATTATAAAAATTATCACAATTATTATATTAACAGAAATTATTATCAATTTTGGAAAACCATTCAGATCGTTTGTCAGGATCAACTAATTGATCCCTGACGATCCTCAGGGCCGATATTCAGAATTTCAATAATCAAAAACTGAGGAGGGACATGTTTTGTTTTTCAGCTCGACTCCTCATCCTGCTGCTGCCACTTTTCATCACAAACAAAGATTTCTTGTCTTTTTTCCACAAAAAAATTCAGAGGATTTTTTTTTTTTTTTTTTTTTTTTTGCTTTTTTTTTGTACTAATATAACATGTTAATAAAAACATATGGATTCAAAGCAGGGTTAGTGTTGTGTAAATATTTCACTGCAACTATCAATTTCACTACAACTGAATATTATCACTAAGTTAGTGATAATCAATCCTGATAATCAATATCAGCCCTGATTGATCAATATCTGATAATCAGTGATCGGCTCCTGTTGATCAGTGCCGCTCTGCTGGCGTTTGGACATTTGGCTCTTCTGGCGGCGGGTTGTCGGTTTGAATCCCACTCCACCCCCTTAGGCCGTCATGTGGTCGCAGGTCGCAGCGCCCCCTGCTGGAGAGAAACAGCCCGGAGTTTGCTGTTGTTTATTTTAATTTCCTTTTATTTTACTATTTTTATTTCTGTCTTAATTATTAATCATTTTTCAAATTTTTTACATTTATGTTGGGAAATTTTAAGATCATTTTTTAAAACAGTGTTTGCGGTAATTTTCTCATTAATTTGTGAGTTTTTTCCTCATAACTTTACCTCTTTAATCTCAGAGAATCTCAGAGAATATCTGCCAGTTTATCTGTAAGGTTATTGATTTATGTCTCAGGAACAGAAAACTAAACTAAATTATGAGGGAATTCATCTTGATATTTACTGACTGACATTTCCTGCATCCAGAACAAACTGAGACAAAACTGAAACACCAATCAGCTAACAAGCTAACAGCTAACGAGCTAACAGCTAATGAGCTAACAAGCTAAGGAGCTAACGGCTAGCAGACGAGGGGGAACTGACCGCCGTGGTGCGACTTCCCATGAGGCGTGACGCTGAAATATTCCTCCGGAGTGACCGTCTTCACACCGCCAAAATAATCCAGCACCCACACCTGCAACACAAACAGCCGTGATGTCACTTCCTGTCAGCTGACCGCCTCGTCGGCCGGAGAACATCCAGAACCGACAGAGGAACGGCAGAAAAATTTAAACATGATGGAAAAAAAATATCCCTGAAAATGAGAGACAGGATGCCGTTTGATCAGGTTATTGATTACAGAACTGATCAATACTGCACTGGTTCTCGACTAAAGGAACCTCAACTGAGCCGGTTCTAATGAGACGCTTTGATCAGGTTCCACACAGAAAAATAATGGTTTTGAAATGGTTATTTTAAAAGAGTGCAGGGTTCCATGAGGAACCATCAACTACTGGAGAATCATTTTTTAGCACATGGTTCCTCATTAAAAAAAAAAAAAAAATTTTAAAAGGTTCTTCATTAAACCAATTATCTCCAAGAACTATTTTGGAAACTGAACTTTTATTTTATAATTCCAGGTAGAAACAATTTCTGGCTCTTTTTTAAACTTTTTAAATAGGCTTCTGAAGGATCTTTGGGGGTTCTTTGAAGAACCAAAGAACCGTGGTCTGAAAGGTTCTCTGTGGAACCAGAAATGGTTCTCCTACAGCACCACAGTGAAGAACCACTTTGGGTTCCAGTTACTGTGCTGCGCGGAGCTTCTGTGGTTTTAGAGTCTCGTGATGTTCAGAGCGTCTCAGAACGTTCTAGAGACTGAGGAGAATAAAATGAAGAACGATCAGATGTGACAATGATCAGATCACGTTATTGATGATCAGGTTCCTGGTTGGGTTCTACCTGCGTGATGTTGAACTTGGCGAAGAACCAGTTATGGTCGGACGGCCAGTCGATCATCTCAGGGTGTCGACTGAACAGAGACTTCTTAGCAAAGTCAGCCTCCGTCCCGTTCACCTGAGGAGGAGGAGGAGGAGGAGGAGGGGGAGGGGGAGGGCGAGGGGGAGTCATATTAAAAAAAAAATAAATCAATCAAAAACTAAACATTTTTTGAAAATAAGAGCCAAACTGAAACGAGCAGACTCGCTCTGGAGACTAAACTGAACTGAAAATTAAAAAAAAAAATTAAAACAAAATAAAAACAAAAACTTGAAAAATACAATGTGTTTGCTCGTTCTCTAAGGTCCCTTAACACCTCGCCTGTCCCTGAACGCCTCGCAGGTCTCTGAATTCCTCGCAGGTCCCTGAACGCCTTGCAGATCCCTGAACACCTCGCAGGTCCTTGAGTGCCTTGCAGGTCCCTGAATGCCTCGCAGGTTCCTGAACGCCTCACCTGTCCCTAGATGCCTCGCAGGTCCCTGAATGCCTCGCAGGTCCCTGAATGCCTCGCCGGTCCCTGAACGCCTTGCAGGTTCCTGAATGCCTCACCTGTCCCTAAATGCTGTGCAGGTCCCTAAATGCCTTGCAGGTCCCTGAACGCCTCGCAGGTCCCTGAACACCTCACAGGTTCCTGCCTGTCAGCACAAATCACTCCTGCTGATGTAAACCTTGACTTTTGCACCGGCAATAAAACCTCACCTGGTTACCATGGTTACAGCCAGCGCAGCAGGTGCTGACATCACACATCTGAACGCTGCAGCGGCTGGATTTATCTTTACTTAAAATAAAATCCATTTAATGCATTTAGTGCATTTTTGATAAATTTAATATCACGAGCATGAATATAAACGTCCAAAGCGACCTGATTAGTCCGCCGTGCTGCAGAGGTCAAAGGTCACCCGCTGTCTGTCAGACTTTGTGCTCCGCGAGGCGTTCACGTGGCGTTAACGAGTGGGAAATTATCCTCTGCAGTAAATCTGATAGCATGTGAACACAAGGCATGACGAGCCCAGGTGCATCATGGGCCTGGTCGGAGTGCACCAGCAGCACAAAGTGACAAAGGAAAGTGTGTGTGTGTGTGTGTGTGTGTGTGTGTGTGCACGCACCTCCTGCACAGATCCAGACAGGATGATGTGGGCGCACAGCGGGCTCTGGGGGTCGTAGCCCTGCTGCCGGCAGTAATCAGTCTGAGCCAGAGACATGGACAGAGACGCCACGGGACGCACCTGCAGGGACACACACACACACACACACACACACCAGTTAAAGGGACATTCCAACACTCTGAGGCCAAATCCCCTTTTACCCCTGTCCCCTCGACCTCCCCAGACACCAGATGTTGGACACCATCTCCACCTCTGGACGTCCAGCGGTTCAGTTCCTCTGGGGAGCATTTCAGAGCTGCTGGAAAGGTTATTTTTGAATATTGGTAAAAACAAACAAACAAAAAAAAAAGCACAAAAAAACCAACAAAACAGGAAATTATCAGAGCATAATAATAAAAAAAATGCACCAAAAAACAAATTATAAGGAAATAACTGAAAAATTGAATTTAAAAAATACACAAAAAAATAAAATAAAAGATACAAGGAAATTATTGGAAAATGTATTTTTAACAATGCACAAAAAAATATGATAATATGATGATAAAAATATACAAGAAAATTTCAGGAACATCAGTAAAAACATGAAAAGTGAAGAAGTGAAAAAAGATGATGTATTTCAGATCCTCGTGATCCTCTGTGTGAGTCAGACGCTTCAGAGCTGCTGGGAGGAGCCGGGCTAACCACTCCCATAGACTTCAAGTCTTTATGCTAAGCTAACAGGAAATGCTGCCCATAGGAACTGAACCAGTGGACGTCCAGAGGAGAAGATGGTGTCCAACATCTGCTCTCAGTCTGGGGGAGTCTGGGAAAGAAAGGTTATTTTGCCAAAAAAAAAAAAAAAAAATGTATTTCACAGGTGAAAAGATTTCATAAAGGAGCTGAGGTGTCAAACAGAAAAACTACAACACCCAGAATGCACTGGGCTTACAGTTTCCATACACCGGCTTGTTGGAGCAGGAAAATATGAGAGGTGGCAGTGACAAAAATTAACTTCTAAAACTGGAGATGAAAATGAACTGAGATAAATGAGCCAGTCAGCTGATTCATTTCGAGGCGATTTGATTAAAATCGATATCCCGATTATCACCGTATAGTCATTAAAATAATTTAAAACATGTTCAGTAACAATTCCTCCTGAGCAGGAGGAAAATCTCTGCCTTCATACCTCCATTCATATTTCGTTTTTTTATTTCTGTATGTTTTTATCAGAAGTTTTCATGCCTCAGTGGTTTCTGCTGCTCGGTCACGTGACCTCACCCGACATGTGACTTTTACTGCAAAACTGCTGAGTCACTCTCTAGAAAAACAAGCTGTGTCATGGTAGAGCAGCAGCTGTTGCATAAACAAACCAAAACAAGCCCGACTTCCGGTTTCGGAGTCAATCATCATGTTCACTTTTTGATAAAACTCTGAGAGAAATATTCACTTAAACTTCAGTTAAATGTTGCTGCTGAGTAATGAAACCTGCATGGCGTTTTCTCTACAGAGTGTGTGTGTGTGTGTGTGTGTGTGTGTGTGTGTGTGTCCTGTTGTAAAACCTCCTTAAAAAACTTCCTCTTCTGTCTCTTGAGGTATTTTCACCGCGTCTGCAGTCCTATAATATTCCTGTAATATTCCATCAGTCCTCATGTGAGCTCTGCTGCACAGCTCTTTAAAAAAGAGCTTTGCATAAATCAATAAAGTTAAAAAATAAACTTGTACTTAGGCTACTATAATTTTTCTATAAAATTCATATAATGCTCCTAAAACCTCTGCGGCACTTTCACAGGAATTTTAATTCCTGTAATATTTCTATAATATTTACTTAACGCCTCTGAGGTGCTTTAACAGCATTTAATCTCCTGTAATATTTGTATAAAATTAATTTGACGCCCCTAAAAGTTTCTGTGGCACTTAAGCAGTCCTTTATTTCCTATAATATTTCTGTTCTATATCTATGACACTAACTTAATGCTCCTCAAGCCTCTGCGGCGCTCTAACAGCAGTTTATCTCCGATAATGTTTCTATAATATTAACTTGACGCTCCTAAAAGCTTCCGTGGCACTGTGGCAGCATTTTATTCCCTGTAATATTTCAGTAATATTTCTGTAATATTCCCTGTAATATGCCTCCGGGTTCGGACAGTTTTGGCCCTCTCCGACCCCGTCACCCTCCGCACGCGCACGCGCTCGCGCTCACGCACCTGCAGGTCCTGCACGGAGATCTCCATGCGGGTCAGGTACAGGTAGGGCACCCCGGAGCCGGAGCCGGCCGGCCCGTCGCTGATGGAGAACACGTTGGAGAAGGGCTGTCCCACCACCGGCTCGTGCGTGGAGATGGTCGCCATGGAGGCCCAGTCGCACCTGTGGGCGACGAAGCGCGCGACCCGGGCCACCTGGTCGTGAGGCGGGATCCGCGCGCCGGAGGCCAGCAGGCCGAGCAGCAGTGCGCACACAGCCGGGACGAGAGCGCTCATGGTCGGGTCGGGGTTCTGCGGGCACCGGGGCGACCGCCGAGCCTCAAATACACACACACACTTCCGCTCTGCAGCTTCACAGTAAGAGTCTCTCGGAACAACCTCCCCCGCGGCGTCACGGCAGATAAAACGGTAAGGATAAAAAAATAAAAAATAAAAGTTATGAGCTTTTTTGAACTCCAAAATGGCCTCGTCCAGGTAAAATAAATACCACTACAACCAAAACTGCTACTACCAATAATAATAACACATTTCAAAACGTGTCAACATCACTTCCGTTGTGGAGTGTCAAAGTAAGAGTCTTGCGGACGACACCGCGTCACCGCGAAAAAAAAAAGACAAAAACAAAATCAAAATTACGAGCCTTTCTGAGCTCCAGATTTTCAGATATTAACTGGAGAAATGCCTGGGCTCTGTAAAATAATTACCACTATTACTGCTGCTACTACTACTACTAATAATAGGCCTAATAACATTAAATTTCAAAAAGTGTCAATAGTAACATCACTTCCGTTATGGAGTGTCAAAGTAAGAGTCTTACGGACCAACATCCGGTGCGGCGTCACGGTTAATACTACTACTACTACTACTACTACTACTACTACTACTACTACTACTAATAATAATAATAATAATAATAATAGTAATAATAATAATAAATTTTATTTATAATGCACTTTACATCAAATAAATGATCTCAAAGTGCAACAGATGCAATAAAAGAATAAAAGGTAAAAGCAATGTCACAATAAGAACAACCAAAATAAGTAGAAGCAGTGGAAATTACCAAAACCATACTAAAATAACACAATAGACCAAAAGGAAAAAGATATGCTTTTAACTTTTTTTTTTTTTTTTTTTTTTTTTCTTTAAAGAGTCCACAGTCTGCAGTGCCCTCAGATGGTCACAAGTGCCATGGAGGCACTTGTGGGTCAGGAGGGAGACTTTAAATTCAATCCTGTACTGAACAGGGAGCCAGTGGAGGGATTTGAGGACGGGAGTGATGTGGTCAAACTTTGGCACCCTCATCGGGATTGTGGCAGCACAGGTCTGGATGTGCTGCAGCAGCTGGACGTTTTGATGGGAAGCCTGATGAGGAGTGGGTTGCAGTAGCCTAGTCCAGCCTGGAGGAGACAGAGGCATGGACACGTTTTTCGGCGTCGGTGAGAGTAAGTGTGGGGCGGGGTTTTGCAATATTCCTGAGGTGGAAAAAGGTTAAGGATTTAAAAAAACAAACAAAAAAACCCCTGTACTTTCAAAACTATAAGACACCGCGTGCTGAAGCCTTTTGGAGCTCATTGGTTGGAAAGTTATCTGGACCATATCAATGAATCGATAAATCAATGAATAGCTAGTGACACCAATAACATGACTTCAGTTATTCAGTGTCAAAGTATGAGTCTGCAAACCCAGAACGTCTTAAAACATCATTAATTCTAGTTGAATCTGCCGCTGGAAACAAACCAAACCTCTAATCTAAATACAAATGTCATATGAATATTAATTAATAGTTTATTAATTGTGTCCTAAAACCCATGAAACTTTCACTAAATCCTTATTAATGGGGAAAGTAATGGATTTTTGAGGTAAAAATAAATATATTTGATTTCCCTTAATTTAAAAATTAAGATCCTTTTAAGGTACTTGTCAAGGAGGGGGGAATGACTCAGGGGAATTTTTAATGAATTTAATGAAGACATTAAAATACCTTAAAATACAAATGAAACAATTATTGTACCCTTAAAACCCCCCTGAAACAACACCTCAGTTACCTTAGTAGAAATGGGAAAATTGGATGGAATGGATTTTTAGGTGGTGGGAGGTTGTTTAGTGGTGAAGTTATGAGGAAGTGACAGCAGCCTCGGATCAGACAAAACACACACACACACACACACACACACACACACACACACACACACATACAGACAAAGAGGAGTGACGGAAGAGAATCAGTTCTTTTTCATTTTCTCTCTCAGGTGAAGCTGTGCAGTCGCTTTGGTCTGATGTGGAGGTGATCCATCAGGTAAATTAAACATCCTTATCAATATTTGATGATCAGAATGTGTGTTTTCTAACTGGAGGTTAATTAGAAGTGGGTAAATTAAAAATCACTATAAATCATCAGAAATCAATGATTATCAGTACTAGATGGTGAGAGTGTGGAGCGGGCCGGGATGACGAGGTGGTGGGACGGGATTTCAACATGTGATTTGGTTTGTTACAGATCTAAATATTCATTGTGACGTGATTTTTAACACTGATGTGTGATATTTGGGACAAATTGAACGTTGCTTCAAAATGTTTTAGTCCAGCCGGCGTCAGGTAGATTATAATCTCAACACGTCATGGATGAAGTAGTTACAATATAGTTACAGTAAGCCACAGAACTTGTCTGACCACTTGACCCTGTTGGTATAACAACCGAGCAATACATAATGACGTACACACACACACACACACACACACGCACGCACGCACACACACACACACACACACACACACACACGGGTGAGTAACTGGTGGTTACTGGGGCATTTCAAAATATTTTGTAGGCTGTACTAGTTGGTTGCTGGTTGTTGTTAGGATCTCTCAAGATGATTGCTAGGGTGTTTTTAGTTGGTTGCTAAGGTGTACTTGGTGGTTCTTGGCAGTTTTTAGTGTGTATTTGGTGGCTGTTAGTGTTACCATGCGTTTGTTAAGATGTATTAGCTTGTCATTAGACAGCTTCCTGGTGGTTGCTAGGGTTTACTGGATGGTTGCTAGGGTGTTTTAAGTAGTTGCTAGGGTTGCTAGGGTGTTCTAAGTGGTGGCTAGGGTTTGCTGGATGGTTGCTAGAGTGTTTTAAACAGTTACTAGGGTTTAATGGATGGTTGCTAGGGTGTTCTAAGTAGTTGCCAGGGTTGCTAGGATGTTCTAAGTAGTGGCAAGGGTTTAGTGGATGGTTGCTAGGGTGTTCTAAGCAGCTCTTGGCCAGAAATTTTGCTAAACACAGTGAATCGTGTTTTCTAGATAATTCTGCCATATTATTCTTCGCCATTTATCTTCCAGAGTGAGAAAGAAGGAAGCATTGCTGCCCTCTTAAGGCTGAAAAAGTCACTGTAGCACATCAGGAGAGAGATCCCTCACAGCAGAGAGCGTGAGCCTGGTGCTCTCAGTGGTGCTTACAGCCACTAATGCTGCTGCTAATGATCAGATGAAATCATGAGAATCTTTATTTCTTCCTTCCAGGAAACCACTTGGTCGCTGATTTCCTCTGAGGGGACCGGCGATGGCGACGCGTGTGCAGCTCTTCAGAATTTTGCAGGATTTGGATGATAGAGAGCTAAGAAACTTCAAGTGGTTACTGCAGCAGGATGAGCTAATGAATCCCTTCCCAGCCATCCAAAGATGCCAACTGGAGAGCGCAGACCGGCCAGAGACAGTGGATCAGATGGTCCAGACCTACGGCACAGCCACCGTGGAGGTCACCAGGAGGGTCCTGAGAGAGATGAACAAGAATGATCTCGTTCAGCGATTGTTAGACTCCAGCTCCAGAACTCAAGGTACAACAGGTGAGTCTTGGGAAGATTATAAAAAACACTTTACACCAACAGTTTATATCTCTACTGACTTGGAGAGTTTTCACACTCCTCTACCGAAGGTGCAGGTGTGTGTGCACAAGCCTAAAATCTGAGATTCAGACATACCCTGGGCCACAAATCCAGGAGTCTTGCCAGCTACCTTAGCATTAATTTAGCCACCAGGCTAGCATCATAACCAGTGAGCTCATTCAGTGGTATTAACTTAGATCTTCTTGCACCATCAATGATATAATCTATAAGGTTTTAAGTTAAATGTAGCCACAGTTTTATAAATACAGTTTGTTTATGTTCTGTCACCTTTCTGTAAATTAAAAATCTAACACACATTTTATATTTCCCTCAGGAATGCTCATAGCTTACAGATTGTTTCATGAATGGGAAATCAAATGGGAATTTCCCAGTTTGGGATCAATAAAGTAAATCTATCTATCTATCTAATTAATGGTTGAACCTTGATAGAGCTACAGATTATAGATTTTGTGACTGAAGTGAATGAAGTCTGTGTTCTAAAGTGTTATAAATATGGACATAGCCAAATGGGGGCGCGGTGGCTTCACTTTTTATTATATACTCAGAAATCCTGTTTTTATTGCAGATGGGCGGATAGACCCCACGACTGTGAACACCCCGAATGGGTTTCTGTTGAGACCGGAGGACGGAGCTGCTCTGGCCTCGGCTCTGAGACCCAACCCCAACCTCAGGGAGCTGGAGATGAGCCCCGATCTGTGAGTGATGTCATCTGCTAAATCATTCATAGAGAAGGTGGTTTACTGCTGTGTTTGCTTCATCCAAGATAACCTGCTGCGGTGGCTGTGTTTCTTCCCGCAGAGAGGACGTTGGTGGAGAGCAGTGGCTGCAACACCTGATGAAGTGTATGTCTGCGTTTAGTTTGAATCATAAACCAGAGATGCAGTGATCCACTTTTTCAGGTCTGATCTGATTCTGGGTGTTTAAGGTTAGGAACACGTTTGGGTTAGGAATAAAAAGGACGTGGTTAAGGTTAGGGAAAGGTTTAGTTAGTAACACCACTTGGTTAAGGTTAGAGTTATGATGGAGTCCTGCTGTCGCTGTAGATGATCTGCTCGGGAGCTTTCACTCGGTGCACAAGCAGATCCATCTCCTTCCTTCTTACCTGGAGAATCCTCCATTAGAACAGCAGCCCACCAAGGTGTGACACACCTGGCTGTTAAAGGGGACGGGAGACGGCCTCTGATTGGTTCACTGCATGTTACGCCCAAAACACAGCCAGGATTAATGAAGAGACTCAGGACAGCCTTTAGAGCCAGGAGCCTGGAGAGAGAGAACCTGCACCTGCAGCCCAGGAGGACAGAGCAGCAGAACAGAGCGCAGACACTGTAGATGTGAGAAGGCGTCAGACTGTTGTATGTGAAGGTCATGTGAAGGTCATGTTCAGGACGTGGGGTTCTGCTTTGTGTCTCCATCAGATTCCTGTCAACTCAGACTGGACCCAAACACAGCTCACAGGTTCCTCGTCCTGTCTGAGGGGAACCGCACGGTGACCTGGGAGGGGGAGTGGCAGCCATATCCTGGTCACCCAGAGAGGTTTGAGGACTGGTGGCAGATCCTGTGCAGAGACGGTCTGACTGGTCGCTGCTACTGGGAGGTCTGGAAGACTGGAAGGGTTGATATCGGAGTGGCTTACAGAGGAATCAGAAGGAGGGGGAAGACAGAGGACGGCAGGCTGGGCTGGAATAAAAACTCCTGGGTCCTGACCTGCTATGATGGGAGTTTCTCTGCCCAGCACAACAACATCAGAACCGACACGTGTGAGCCGCCCAACTGTAGCCGGGTGGCGGTGTACCTGGACTGGCCTGCTGGCTCTCTGTCCTTCTACAGTGTCTCCTCTGACACACTGATCCACCTCCACACCTTCACCTGCACCTTCACCCAGCCTCTGTACCCGGCCTTCGGGTTCGGGTTCAACGCCTCCGTGACTCTGCCGCCGGGTTGAGGAGTGACACACCCAGGACACTCAGAAAGTATTCAGGCCCCCTTCACTTTTTTCACTTCTGTTATGTTGCAGCCTGATGCTACAATCCTTTAAATCCATTTTTTCTCTCGTTAATCTGCATACATGCCCCTTTTCCACCAGAAAAAACCTGGTGCTGGTTCGGAGCTGGTGCTAGAGCCGGTGCTTAACTGGTGCCAACGAAGAACTGGTTTGCTTTTCCACCGGTCAAGAGCAAAGTGGAGCCAAGTCAGAGCCACGTCATGACGTCATCGGAAAACGTGATGACGGGTGCGCGAGACGCTCGCTCAGAATCACAATAACCATCATGAATGAATGAATGAATGATACTTTATTAATCCTTTGCAGGAAATTACATTGTCATGGCAGCTTCATCACTTCAACACACATAAAACTGCACACTCATACTATACAGTGGCTGCAGCGTCTCTGTCTCTGTCCGCCCGTCCTGTCCTGAAGCCGGTGAAACTGATCAGTGAGTCGGGGATGATGTTCGTGAGCCGCGTCTCAGTCAAGCATATAACGCTGCTTTCCCCATACAGTTTGTGTCCATATAATGCTGCTTTCCCCATACAGTTTGTGTCCATATAACGCTGCTTTCCCCATACAGTTTGTGTCCATATAACGCTGCTTTCCCCATACAGTTTGTGTCCATATAACGCTGCTTTCCCCATACAGTTTGTGGCCCCGGGTGGAGCAGGATCTGGATTTATTAGCGATGCAAATACTGCTTGTGTCTTTACAAGCCTACATTTCAATACAGAGGCGAAAAACACAATTATTGCCGGCTACCTGTCGGATTCGCGATCGGAACGAATGACAGCGATGTTTAGTTATAAAACGGGTGCTTCTCATCCTTAAATGTAATTTGCTGAGCCGCGTTCCATGCCGCTGTAAAATCAGTATAACCCACGGCTTCTCGGGGATTATTGTTTATGTTTATAGCGTTCGCAGTTCCTGTTTTGTTTTTGTAACCCCGCCCACCAATGACGCGGTGGGCCGCATCATCGGTTCTTTCTCTGGCTCCTGTTTAGCCCCTGCTCGGAGTCGGTGCTTGCCTAGCACCAGTTTGGAACCAGTTTGGCCCCAGCTCGGGCGGTGGAAAACCAAAAAAACTGGTGCTAAGTCAGGCACCGGCTCCGAACCAGCCCTGGTGGAAAAGGGGTATCAGTGCCCTATACAGGGCCGTCTCAAGGAATTTGGGGGCCCCAAGCAAAATGCATGCCCACCGCGGCCCGTCGCGCTGACTGGCAAATCCCCCCTATTTATTAGCATTGACTGCCAGGCAGGTAGCTTAGCTGACAAAACATTACCCATGTATTTTGTTGACAGCGTACCTGCTGCTACATTACACCAGTTGAACAAGACACATTAGACCTAATTTATACAATGTAAGTTATCACTTACCGCTATCTTGTTTTTTCTTTTCCTCCTCTTCCTTTCTCTTCTTTCTTTTCCGGCTTCCGGATTGGTAATTGTGCTTCATGATAGCTGCTTTTCTTTTTTTGTGGCTGCATAAATCACAAACTCGGCTGGTGGTAGCCAGTGGCAGGCTACTCTCAGCAACTAGTGAGGAGGGGCCCCCTTGAGGGGAAGTCCGACAGTGTCGTTGCACTTTCATGCTGCATTGAGCATCACAGAATTTAAAGGGGAACTCACACAGTTTGTCATTGCATTTAGTTCATAACCAGTCGCTGTCTGGGGGCCCCCGGCCAGCTCGGGGCCCCAGGCAATTGCTTGGTTTGCTTGCCTTGTTGCTATGGGCCTAGCCCTATAAAGTAAAAACAGAATTGTAGAATTTTTTGTAAATTCATTATAAAGAAAAACTGAAATATCAGATTGACATCAGTGTTCAGACCCTTTGCAGTGACATAACAAAAGTGACAAAAGTGAAGGGCGTCTGAATTTCCAAGATTAAAGTCATAAATTTCTGAGGAAAAAAACCCGACAAATTTCTGAGAAAAAAAATGGAAAATTCCAACATTATAAACTCAAAAATTCATTAGAACTTAGAATTAGAAACTCACAATTCAAGTTTTTCCTTCCAAATTCACAAGATTATAACGGCAAAAATTATAAGAAAAAATTACTTCTCTGAGATTACAGTGGTAAATTTATGAGAAATAATGTGACTGCTTACTGTCCTTACTTTTGCTGCTTAGCCACATTAATCGGAGCTGACGTTAAATTGGAGTGACACACCCCCAGCTGAAATAAAACATCTGCCGGTGACTTTATGAAAAGACAGATGTTTGTTGTGGCCGACACTGGAAAGCAGTAGCCTGTATTTAAATAGAACTGTTAATATAAGTTGGTTGTAGGTAAAGATCAGCTGTGCTGCTGAGTCGCTATGTGTTGCTGTGTGTGTATTTATTCAGTTTTGGGAAATCACGATGTCTAGAAAACATGATAAACCCAAGTTGGCTGCTGACAAGGACTAGTTACCGTCAGATCTCATGGATTTCCGCTGAAACGGAGACAATACCAACAAAAACTGTTATATTTTGAGAGCAAAATGCCCACAGTTTTGTTGGTAATAGTTGTATAATTGCTTCAGCGATGCTAACGAAACTTGGCGCAAGCACCTCGTTCCTGGCCACATCACTGTTGTGACAATAATAATGGTGAAGCACACCCTCTCGTGTCATAATGCTTAAATGAACACAGAAGCTGTTTGACTGAAACATCTGAAAACAATAAAGACAAAGATTGTTAGCCAAAAGTCAGAGTCGCTTCATTCCTTTATTTATTCCTTTATTTCTTTATTTCCATCTCTGCTTCACACACTTTTATTTTGACATTTCTTTCACTTTCGCATTCCAGTTTTTAATTTTTCCCATCCCTCGTTTCTCCATCGTCACCTTCACCTTCATCAGTTCATGTGAATCCTTCACTCCTCCTCCCGCCCGCCTGTCATCTTCCTCTCTCTCTCTGTCTCTGTCTCTCTCTCTCTCTCTCTCTCTCTCTCTCTCTTTCGTTAAATTCATCTTTAAAAAAGGGAAACAGCAGCGTCTCTCCGTCTGGCTCGGCTGTAAAATCGGACTCGTTCCTTCATTTCAGCAGAAACCAAAACAAAAGTCCCTCTGTGGGTTTGTGTCTGAGTTTAATCCACCATATAGTAATAATAATAATAATAATCCTGCATTAAGCCCTAAAATGTAAAAACAGGAAGTTGAGCGGCTTAGATTAGGAGCGTATCAGACGGTGGGTTGAGTTTTCAGGTAAAAACATTTCAAAGGTTTTTTGTTTTTCATAAAAAAAATCAAATCTGATTTGGATTTGGATTTGGATGAATTCCCTCCAGCAGGCGAGAGTCTGATTTCACGTCTGAGAACGAGACGCAGCGACTGGAACCCGAGACGTGGTACCACACAGGAGAACCCCTCCAGGATCCACAAAGAACCGCTGGAGAACCTTTTGTTGAACGGTTCTCTGAGGAACCAGAGAAGCTGTTTTATTTCTAAAAAAGAAAGATTTTTTTTTTTTAAGTGACAAAAGCAATTTTAAAAAAAGGAAGAAAAACCAAGAAGAGGAGGAGGAGGAGGAGGAGGAGGAAACCTGATCCTAAAATAAACATGAAGCGTGAAAAATATATAACAAAAAAGGTTTTACATTTTTTTTCCATTTTCTTTTTTACAGAACAGAAGCTCCCAGATGTTGTGACTGATGAGGGGAATTAATTTAGAAAAAAAAAAATAATAATAACAATAATAATGACATACGGCCAAAATACGGCCAAAAAAAAAATCATTTTTTTCCAGGATAAAAATATGGAAAAAAAATCACAAACGTGAGCGTTGTGTGTTTATTTGATTTTATAACGGTTCATTTTTTGTTTTTACTTTTAAAATATCTTTTAGACATGAATCTGCAATTTTCAATAAATAAGTTAATGAATAAGTCATAAGTAATCTATTTTAAAAAATGTAAAAAGAGAGAAAGAGTTAAATAAAACATCACAAAGTTAAAGTCCAGCAGAGCCGCAGTCTGCCTGTCTGCCTATCTGTCTGTCTGTCTGTCTGTCTGTCTGTCTGCCTGTCTGTCTGCCTGCCTGTCTGTCTGTCTGTCTGTCTGTCTGTCTGTCTGCCTGTCTGTCTGCCTATCTGTCTGTCTGTCTGTCTGTCTGTCTGTCTGCCTGTCTGTCTGCCTGCCTGTCTGTCTGTCTGTCTGTCTGTCTGTCTGTTTGTCTGAAATATGAATATTGATCAGAAGTCACACACAGCAGCTGATTTAAACACATTTTAACATTCATACGTTTAATTTTCTATTATTATTATTTATTTTTTTTTTTTACTGAGACCTGAAGCGTTGCAGTGCGTTCAGGTGCCGGTGGGACAGTCTGACCCCTGATTGCCCACGATGCTGTGTTTTTTTTAAAATATTTTAATGTGTGGTGGAATTTCCTGGCAACTTTCTGGCACTTTTTACTTTTTTCTTCTTTTTTTGGTTCTTTAAAGGGGATAAATTTTGGATCATTTCCTGTAATTTTTTTCTGCAGTTTTTTTCTTTTTTTCTAATCCTTTTTCCTCCATGTTTTTGAAAGACATGAGATGAGGTTCCTCGGGTTTGATAGGTGCAACTTGTGCTAACCGTCCCACAGTGCACCTGCACAGTGAGCAGCACTTCCTGGTAGGGTTCTAATTATCATCCCAACCCCGGCCAATCAGAAACAGCCAGGAAGCTGCCGGACCCAGTTTGGGGTTAAAGGTTAAATAAACAAAATCGAGCTTCAGGTGAGACTCCTCCCACTGCAGGTGTGTGGACAGGTGAACTCGGCTCACACACTCACACACACGTCCTCTTTGATAAATGTTCTAAGTCCGAACACACACTTCTTCTTGTCTCTGGGATTCATCTTTATTTTTGAGTTTGTCTACATTGGAGTAACCAGTGGGGAGTAATACATGGATTTTTTTTCTCTTTTTCGTTTTTCAGTCTTAAACCCTGTTAGTGTTTTTTTTTTTTAATCTCACTGAGCAAAAAGGTTCTGCTGTTTGTGCTCTTGAGCCAGGCAGCAACCACCTAATTTCTCTGTTTTCTGCCACTAATAGACTCTTGAAAAAAAAAACTGTAATAGTAGCAAGCTGCAGAAATCTCCATGTCACCGAGTCATTCAGTAAAATCTTGTTTTTCCTCTAATAAGGTTAAAAAACAACAACCAGTGGGATGAGATAATCTGAGATAATCCCACTTGTTTCCCGTGCAGTTTCACTTGTTTTGTGATTTTTTTCTGGAAAGGTGTAAATGTGTTGAGTCAGGCAGAACGAGGCAGATCAGCAAAATGACACTGGATTCAAGAAAATCCTGGACACTCATTGATCAGCGGTGGAAACAAGTGGGATTATCTCAGATTATCTCCTCCCACTGACAGATTTTTTTTTACCTTGTTGGAAGAAAAATAACATTATAAACACTAAAGTCCGACTCTGATAGCAGGGATGAGGACCATGTGGAGTCAGCTTTAGTCAGGAGGCGCCATCATGAATCCCACTGGACTTCTGGGCGAGACACACCCACATGGTTCGGGTCAGGATTCTAATTGGACGAGGGCCTCTACCGTGCTCGTGTCATACCAGACAGAAGGTAAACGTAAAATCAGTGAACAAGTGAGCTAGTGGATTTACTGACGTTTAACGCTCACCATTTTCCAGGTTCTTCTGCGTTGTTTACCTCCTGGTTGGATTTGTTGGAGTGTTCAAAGAAATTAGAGATTCTTAGCTGTAATTACAATCTGGAAGACTTGAAAGCGGCGTAACATCAAGACCGTCTCGTCCACATGGTCCTCATCCCCAACTCTTAGACGTGGTTTTCAGTCTCAGCAGGAGTTTGTCAAAGACTTTCCCACTAAAAGTCCAGCAAAGTGCCTTTATAAATACATGAGAAGCTAAACGCTAAGTTTAATATCAGTGTGTGTGTGGATTTGTCTGTCCAGTCGCTCCTGGACATTCATTTCACTTCATGTTCACTGTTTGTTTTCAGCCTCCACCTGTCGGATCTCCACCCGCTTTCACCGACACAAAGTCCAGCCTGGCTCAGCTGTTTCCGGACGAGCAGATTTGTCATCCATCCGTCCAGCCAATCAGGATCAAGGAGGCGTTTGATGTTGTGCACCTTGTCAAAGGACAAAAAACAAAGGTAAAACAGTGGAAGTGTGTTGTGACTCTGAGGCGACTGCAGGGTTTTCCAGGTCAGTTCCTCATTTCGTTTATACTTCAAAGTCTGTTTCTTCTGTTCTCTGGTCAGTAGCGCCGCTATGAGCAAAGTCTACATCATCAACATCATCTGCTTCCTGTATTTTAGCTCTGCCCACTCAGTTAACATTCTGGAACAATCTGTTAAACAGGAATTTGCGAGTCAAAAACAAAGTGCAACCTCGTGTCAACTAACTGTTGACAACTGTTTCCATACATGAACTCCGTACGATGTGCAGAGAATCATGTTCAGAATTTAGGTGGACTTGCCCTTTAACACATGTGGCACGCAGCAGGAGATTGTCAGACGCGTTCATGCCTTCAGGAAATAATCTGTGGGGGGCACTGCTCTGTGTAAGAGAGAAGTCACTGAATGCTTGTAGGATCTGTTTTCGGTGTTGCACTTGAAAAGGACGGCTCATTTTGGTGGAAACTGGGTCGTCGCTCGTTGTCCACCTTCCAACAGCAGGAAACAGGTGTTGTTTGCGTTTTAATAACGTTTCCCTAATGAGTTACTGATTTCAAATTGACCAAAATGTGGCAGCACAGACTGCAGGAGGCTGTAGATTCTTGGGACCGGTGGCTGCTCTCTTCACTCTGGCCTCAGCTGCTTGTTTTGCCCTCTTGGTACGAGGGAGCTTGGCAGGTAAAGTGCAGAAGAACCGATGCGGACGTTTGTGTTCAGCTCCTCTGGCTAACGTCGGTGTAACTGCTGGTGTCTGGTGTCCAAGGGGCTCCAGAGCCACCAGACAAGTGTTTTCAATAGCTCAGACTGCTGTGATGTCACAGTTCACTTCAGTCCAGTGCGATCTGGATCGTTTTCAGTTCACTTCAATTCTCAAGTCTCATGTGGTGCGGTCCAATCCAGTCCATTCACTTCTCTTCAGTTCAGTCTGGTTCTGTTTGGTTTGATCCACTTTGGTCTGGTCCATTCAGATCAATTCAGTCCCATCTGGGTTGACCCAATTTGATTCGATTCAGTTCCACTGAGCTCAGTTCAGCTCAGTTCAGTCTGATCTGATCCAGTTTGGTTCGATTCAGTCCACTGAGTTTGGTTTGGCTCAGTTCAGTTCAATATGGTTCGGTTCAGTCTAGTCTGATCCAGTCCAGACCGGTCCAGTCTGGTCCAGTCAGTTCATCTCAGTTCAGTTCAGTTTGGTTTGGTTCAGTTTGAGGCAGTGTGTTCCTGAACAGTTTTGGGCCTGATGAGGATCCATAGAAAATCCAGACATCATCACTTTCAGTTATAATGGAAGAGCAGTCTCTCTGAAGGGGCGGGGCATCAGAAGGGAAGGCTGCCATTGGTGGGTCCAGCCTGTCCATCAAGAGATCTTAACTAATCTGTGACTCGATTCTCCCGTCAGTCCTATGGCAGCTGGAGGCTCAGCAAAAACGTCTTCCTCGTCTTCCTCATCCTCCCGCTCAAAGATAGCCGTCATGGGCGCGGCACGGAGGCGGCAGCGGGCGGCGAAGCGGCGGCTGCCCGAGCAAGGAGGGGTGAGCGAGCGAGGAGGTCGCAGCGAGGAGGAGAGGAAGAAGAACGGCGAGGAGGAGGAGAAGAGGAGGGGACTCTGCTGCCATCCAAAGATGACGGAGAAGCTCTGACTGCAGGGCGACACAGGAATGGGCGGGGCATCCAGCGTCACGTGGGCATTGATGTCTTGTGTATCTGAACTTAGCGATGACCCGGCAGCTTGGAGCAGCGGCGGCGCCTCCCGCAGGCCGGAGGAAGGGCTACAGAGTCGCTCGACTGCTGAGATTCGGGAGGAGGAGTCAGAGCGGCTTCCCTTCTTCAGCAGCAGAGCCTTGAAGCTTTCGCTACTCGCCGACCTTTGACCTCTGAGGGCCAGAGGTCGCCTCTGGCAAGGCGGGGGGGCAGAGGGAGGCAGCGGGGCAGAAGAAGAGGAGGAAGGGTTCTGTTGTCTGTTGTCGTCTGAATGTTTTCTTCCCAGCATCTTCCTCTTCGACCTGACAGACAGAATCAGAAAGTAAAAAATTAGAAACTAATAAATATTTGTTAAAAATGGCAACAAAGCAGTGTTTCTAATGATTAAAACAATATATTTAAAGGTCAGATCAGCGACGTTGGATCAGACTTCTTGTGTTAAATGCTTGTGAAAGGCAACTGAACATTTCACAAACCTTTAAAATATTCTTCATTTTGCAAATAAAGATGCAGAGTGGTCCTCTGCATCTTTATTCAAGTTTCTGTGAAGATCAACTTATCTCATAAACATGCAAACAAAGCATGTGATATATACTTCACCAACCACATACTTATTTTCTTTATTTGCCAGTATTAAACTGGAAGTTTTCCAGTGTAAGACTGCTTATTTCCGAATACTGTACTGGTAACTTCCAGGCACTCGTCTGGTTGTATTCCAGTATAAGACAGGTAATTTCAAATCACTATACTGGTTATTTCCAAGTATCTCGCTGGTTACCTTCCTCTACCTACCAGACTTTCACACAACTAGAAATCTACAGGTTGCCTTAGGTTTGTCTACCCAGGATGCTACAAGGTCAGAGACTAAACTCCACCCACTACAGTAACCAATCACAGCTTTACCTGCTGGCCAAACCCCGCCCACCTGGGCTTTCATGCAGTGCCTTCCCATACTGCACTGCTCCAAAGAGGCAGGTGAAAAAATAAAGCAGACAAATGACAATGTGGTTGATGTTTTGGCATGCAGTGTATTTGTGTGTGTGTGTGTGTGTGTGTGTGTGTGTGTGTGTGGTACCTATGGATGACAGCGAACAGATCCTCAGTGGTTCTAGGTTGAGTGGAGACAAACATCTGATCTGCTGAAACTGTGACGAACACATCAGCTGGAGAGAGAGAGAGAGAAAAAGTTAAAGTTGAATGTTATTACTAACAATTTAATTTTTGTTTCTCACATGAAAAAATCTGCTGTTCTGAATTAACAAGATAATTATTCTGAGTAATTGCAAAACTTTGAGGAAGTGAAATCCAGAAATGGTTTCTTTAAAGAGAGAAAAGAGTCATGAAAGTAAACAGAAATTAATTCTCACTTCATACAGGAAAAATGAAGGTGCCAACTGGAACCAAAAATGGTGCTTCAAAGACCCATCAAAAAGTTCTCTGAGGTGGTGGTGAAACAGTTCTTAGAAAATAATAACTTAAAAAATAATTCTTTTGTCAAAGAGACTTTTTCAAAATAGTTGTTCAATGAACTGTTTTCAAATACTAATTGTTATTTTGTTTTTTGTTTTTTCAAATGAGGAACCATCATCTTACTGTGTTTTTCACTAGTTGCAGTTTTCATGGAACTTTTAAAGCACCATTGTGTAACTATTATTTTTGTGCATGCGTCAACACTGATCAGACATGGAGAACTTCCTAACTCACTGTCCAGAGATCGTTCCGCCTCCTGTGGTTCCTTGGAGCTCCTCTCCTCTCCTTCCTCCCTCCTCCTCTGCTCCTCCTCCTCAGGTTCCTGGATCAGCAGGTCAGGTAGCGACCCCTGCAGGCTGTCGGCAGACAGCGCACTGCTGAGGGAGAGCCTGCTCTGACCAATTGGAGCGCAGCAGCTGTCAGACTCGCTGCTCTCTTCGTTAGCCAGCCTTGTCATCCTCGATCTCTCGTTCATCCTCTCCTGCTCCTTCTCGGCATCTTGTTCGTCCCCTGATGAGGATGAGGATGAAGATGATGATGACGAAGAGGAGGAGGAGGAGGAAGGTTCCGTCATTGATGCCATCATCATCAACTGCCTCCCCCTCGTCTTCCTTCTTTTCTTCTTCACTTTTTCTTTCTTTTTGGTGGTGAAAGACATCATCATCATGTTCATCACACTCCCTTCCACTGTTGCCTCCTTCTCCTCCTCTTCCTCATCTTCAGCCAACGATGACCTCATCATCCTCCTGTGAATTTTCTCCTTGTCCCTCTGAATGCCGGTCCTCTCAGTGCCCCTGGGCTCTGCCATCCCCGTTTGGATCAAAGTGGCTCCATGAGCCCTTGAGGTCCCCAAGGTTCCCCAGGTACCCAAATTACCCATGATGCCTGAAGTGCTGCAGGACCCTGAGATGCTGCAGGTCCCCAAGGTGCCAGTGATCCTTAACATGTCACTAGTCCCAGAGGTGCCTGTGGTCCCCAAGATGCCAATGGTCCCTGAAGTGCCCAAGGTCCCCATGGTGGCCGAGGTGCCAATGGTTCCCAAGGTCCCCATGGTGGCCGAGGTGCCCATGGTTCCCAAGGTCCCCATGGTCTCTGAGGTTCCTGTGATCCCCATTGTCTCTGTGGTACCTGTGGTACCCATAGTCTCTGAGGTGCCCATGGTTCCCAAGGTCCCCATGGTCTCTGAGGTTCCTGTGATCCCCATTGTCTCTGTGGTACCTGTGGTACCCATGGTCTCTGAGGTACCTGTGGTTTCTAAGGTCCCCATGGTCCCTGAGGTGCCTGTGATCCCCAGGGTGTCCATGGTCCCCGTGGTACTTGTGGTCCCCATGGTCCCTGAGGTGCTTGTAGGGTCCAAGGTTCCTTTTGTTCTTGAGGTGCTACAGGTCCCTGAAGTGTCACAGATTGCCTCTTTTGGAAGTTTGGAGGCCAAATTTGGTTTGGTCAGCTTGGTTGAGATCTGTGACAGATCTGGCTTCTTGGGCAAAACTGTTGGTTTCTGTCTTTTAGGGGAGCCAGCAGGTGTTTGTTTCATGTCAACAGGTGTAGTTGTGCATGCTGGCGAAGGTTTGTGTGTCATGGTGCTGACGAGGGGGTGCGTCTGAGTCATGGCATCAGCTTGAGTGTTTGTTGTGTTGGCAGTTGTATGTGCTGTGTGTCTCAGCAAAGGTGTGTCATGCATCAGAGGCGTGTGACAAGGTGTGTGTGACAGGTGATCAACAGAGTAATCTGATTGGTCATTGAGGTCAGTAAATGATGCTGTGCTTTCTGTGATTCGTCCACCGGTCTTCCTCCCTGGTCCACATTTGGTCCCAGGGGACCCCAACACACCCAGAGCCCCAAGATCAGGCTTCTTCGGAAGGGTTGGCCTCTCCAGGGAGTGTCTCTTACCTGGGCTGCCCGGCTCAACGGCGCTCACACCATTACACTGATCTAAATCGGTGTTATATGGCGTGGAAGGGTCTGTGCTATCAAAAGCACTGCAGCTCTGCACATTTACATTTCTTTTGTCAGTTATTTGTGTTTTGTCTTTGCTCTCTGATGGTTTTGTACAACAGGCAGGACTTATAGCAGCCTCTGCTTTACCTGATAAGGTCAAGTAGGAAAAGTCTATTGGCCAACCATCCTCAGTGTTTCCCTGTTTCTCTGCAGTCTCAGATAGCTTAGTATTGGCTAACAGGTCATCCGTTGTCTGGTGGGTGTTTGCATTGATGTTGTTAACCTCCATCCCAGCAGACATTTTAATAAACTGTTTATCAAGATGAGATGATAGATTGTTTGTCAGTGTAGTGTACATTTCCAAATCATCACTTTCATTTTCATTCCTCTGTGTATCTTCAATAGTTGTACCATTAGTCAGCTGAGTTTCAGAGCACTCCTTGTTAGCTTTGTCAGCAACAATGCTTCCCAGGCTCTGAGGATTAGCATCAGTTGACATACTGCCAGGCGTCTTTGCGACACCGTTTGCAGTACAGTTTGCATTTTCTGACATGATCCCAGGCTTCTTTGCATCATTGTTGCCCAAGCCATGAAGGTTACTATCACCAAATGTAGCCCTCACTACCTTAGTCTCATTGCTACCTCGGTCATAGATAGCATTTGTTGACATGATTCCAGCTATCTTAGCCTCAGTGTTAGACAGGTTAGCGTTAGCCAACGTACCACTGTCGGCATGAGCTTCATTGCTTGCTGGATTAAAGCTAGCATCAGCTGACACTGTGTCAGGTAGCTTAGCATTAGTGTTCTCCAGACTATGGAGGTCAGCATTAGCAGATGTAGTGCTGGTTCGCATGATGCTAGCGAGCATGTCCTCCTGGTCCTTGATGGAGCAAAGCTTGTCATCCTGCAGAACATGGGCAGTGACCAGAGGACAAGGGGGCATGGCCTGATCTTTAAGGAGGGGATTTGAAGCCTGAACAAGCCCTGGAGCAGGGAAGGAGGAGGTTTGACATGAAGGCAGAGGAGGTGGTGGAGGAGGAGGAGGAGGCAGGTCATTGATTGACAACCCTGGGAGATCTGAAGGAGGAGGAGGGGGAGGAGGAGGAGGGGGAGGAGATGGAGATTGAGGTGGAGGGAATGTGGTTGATGACATCATGTTGGACAACAAAAGTTCATGGGGGGGCTGCATGACAGCATGGGAGTAGGGAGGAGGTGGAGGCCGGGAGGGGGGAGGCAGATGAGAAGGAGGAGGCAAACATGTTGGTGGAGGAGGAGGAGGCTGGGAGGAGGAAGATGGGAGAGATGGAGGTGGGGGAGGAGGAGGTGGAGGAGGAGGAGCAGGGAGGTAAGATGGAAGGACAGGAGAAGTGAGCGGCGAGTCAGGATTGGGGACGGAGAAGACTGGAGGAACAGGAGAGGTGCATTCTGGTAGAGGAGGAGGGGGAGGAGGATGAGGAAGAGGAGGATGTTTGGCAGAGGATTCTGAGGAGGTGCAGGAGGAGAGGGAGGAGGTGGAGGAGAAGGAGGAGGAGAGGGAGGAGAGGAGCGATGACTTCCTCTCGGGCACTGGGGGCTTTGGCCTCACCCTGGGCAGGGAGGAGGTGGAGAGCGGGAGGGAGGATGGTAAGGAGGAGGAGAAGGGGGAGGTTGGGGGGACCGAGAAGGCTCCAGGACTCGCCATCAGAGGGGAGGAGGGCGTGGCAGGGGAGGAGACAGGGGTCCCCGGGGTGGGAGTGTTGGACTGGCTGGAGTAACCGCTGGAAGGGGAGGCTAGGCGCTGCAGCCCGGCTGGGGACGAAGTAGCAGGTTGGGGGTTGAGAGCCAAGCTGAGCCCCTCCTCCTCAGAGCTGGGAGGAGCAGTGGCTAGGAGCCGGGGGTGGTGTGGGGTGGGGTCAGGTGGGGGTGGCGGAGGCTGGGGAAGCACCGTATGCGCTTGGTGAATGGGGCTCAAGGGTTCGAAGGTTGTGACCGTGCCACAGATGACACCGCTCTGGCGCCTCCTGGGGCGGCTGCGGGGCACCCAGGGGTCCTGGAAGTTCTCTGGCATCGGGGTGGGCATCCGCTGGCTGCTGCGCTCCAGGCGGGGGCTGGAGCAAGGACGGGGGGGCTTTCCACGGCTTGGACGGCGCCTCAGGGAGTCAGTTCGCAGCGGTGGAGGAGGTGGGCGCTTTGACTTGCGGAGGGAGATACTGCGGGTGCAAAGATGGACGCAGGAGGAGGAGGAGGTGCAGGAGGATGCGCAGGAGGAGGATCTCAACATTTCATCCATGTGAAGTGAGGCAGAGGAGGCTGTCTCCTCTGAAAACAAGGAGGTGCGGTCAGTGTAAGAGGGGGAGGAACAGCTGGAGGCAAGTAGGGGTTCGCAGCTCCAACCTTCCCCAGAAACGGAGCTCATCTCCTGGGTGATGCTGCCCCAGTCACTCCCTGTCTGGCTGCTCTGTATGCTGCAGCTGGGCGAGAGGGGGTGGTAGTTCCAGCTGTGCCCAGGATCGATGGTCAGGCTCGGGGTGGTGCTGCAGGAGCGCTGGACATCATGCCGGGTGGGAGTCTGAATGTCCAGAGCCTGGCAGCTGGACTGAGACTCTGAGTCGGTGATGGAGGAGGACCAGTTCGACTGTAGGCCGGGGGTTTCTGGAAGGGAGCAGGGGGAGGAGAGCGGGGATTGGGGGACGACTCTGTTTGTGGGGTCAAAGGGCAGCAGGGGCTGGAAGTCGGTGGGGGAGCCCGGCTCATCCTGAGGCTTCAGAGCGAGAGAGAGAGGACAGAGAAAAGTTAATGTCAATGTCAAGTTAATGTCAAGAAGCAGAAGATCAATCCTGTGCTTCATATGAAAACATTGGATCTCCAAAACTAGATTTTTTTCACTGACCACAATTCTCAATAGGTTTCTAGGGAGGTGAAGAGGGGCAACATCTCCAGATAGTGCATCTTTTTTTTTTCTCAAGGTGACAATTCAATTTAAAAAATGACTGTGTATCAGACCTTGACTCAAGTAAAATCCGGTGTGACAAGGAGAGTTTGGACATTACAAGACTCAAGGACTTGAAACTGAGCCAACAAGATGCTGAAGTGTTGTAGGTCCGGAAAAGCCACCAGTAAATACTATAAAAATTCTGCATCATGTGCATCAGATGGAAAGAAGACCACCACTAGGGTTTGGGGCGGGAGCATGGTTAGGTTGTGCCCAAAGCTCCTCCAAATTATCCAAAAAGAATCATATGGTTACCAGAAAGAACCAAAAAGTCCCTGAACATCCCCAAAAAGTGCTCAGTTCTCCTGAAGTAAGGATGTGCGCGACTTGTCAGCCAGGCCATTAAAATGATCTGCTATTGCCAGACAGGGATGGAAATACTAGTTGGTCAAACAGTTAAATTAATGAATTTATTTTTATTTGTTACTGTGGTCACTCAGCTTTATTAGGAATCCCACCAGATTCATGGACAAGATACGCCCAGTTGGTTTTTAAATTTAGGATTATGGTTGGGTGAGGGCTGTTTTCCCCTGACCAATCACAGCGCCTGCACCAGGGTTGGTTATTGAAATATTAGATAAACCATTTCAACTAAATTTGTTCTTATAGAGTGAAATATGTTCAGTTTTGACTGTTTCCTTAATGTTTTGTTGATTTTGTCGAGTCATGTAGTCGCATAGAAAGCTTCTGTTTAACCGACAGTAAAAATGCGCTCAACGGTTCCCCTAAAGTGGGTACTTTGGGGCAGTTTGAGTAACTTTGGGGTGCTTGAACATTTTGAGCACCCAAAAGTTCTGCAGTCACCCCGACTGTTGGAGAACATTGGAGAACTTTTGGGTGATTATTTCTGCTGCTCCTCTCTGACCTGGCAGCAGGACGAGGAGGTGCCGATCGTCCTGTAGGGGGCGCTGCTGTAGCTGTGGTCAGACTCTGAGCTGAGCGAGGAGTCTCTGGCGAGCCGGGGGAGGCTCCGATACTCTGAGGAGGAGGAGGAGGCCATGCGGGAGGAGGAGCAGGTGAGGGAGGCCATCAGGCTGCAGATCCCCTCTCCTCGCTGGGCTCGGATCCTCCTCGAGGACAGCTGCACCTCCTTCCTGACTCCCCTGATCTCCTCCTCCTGCCTCGTCTTCTTCTCCTCTTCCTCCTCCTCCTTGTCCCTCTTCCTGTCCTTCTTCTCCAGTTTATGCTGTTGTTGGCGGGAGGAGGCGCAGGCGGAGGCAGGGCGGCCTACCGTGGAGAACTGACCGGGGAGAACCGGAGAGACTAACGGAGAGTCTGGAGAGGAGGAAGAGGAGGAAGAAGAAAGGAGGAGGTGAAGGAGAGAACAGATGTCGCCATTTTGACCTGAAGCTGACTGACTGATTGACTGATTGATAGGTGGAGTGATTGGCTAATTGATGGATAGAGCGATGTAGGGGCGGAGCCTGTACCTTGCTTCCTGCTGATGTCATCAGGTATCCCGGTAACCGTCTTGCGGCGGCCCATGTTGCGTGATCGCCGCGACAACGAGTCGCCACTGGCAACCGCTCTCCGGAAACTGGCCTGCCGCTCGAAACTCTCTCCTGACACACACACACACACACACACACACACACACACACACACACACACACACACACACACACACACAGAAAGCAGAAGTAGTGACGATAGTTGTGGTAGATGCATGCAGTGTGTGTGTGTGTGTGTGTGTGTGTGTGTGTGTGTGTGTGTGTGTGTCTGTACCTGTTATATTAATAGCCACTATATCTGCTCCGATGGCCTCAGCCTGCCTCCTCATCTTCTCCTCCGGTGTGGGCAGCCGGGTGGGCGGAGCCCCCTCTGTTTCCATGGCGACTGCCAGGTTGTCGTAGGCGGGGCTGGCCACGCTGCAGCAGGAAGTGAGGTCGATGGGGTTGAGGACCAGCGGGGTCAGAGGTCGCGAGGCAAAGACGAACCTCTCGTCCTCATCTGAGGAGGCAGAAGACTGAGGGACAGAGACAGGTGTGTTACTGCGCTGCTGCACACACACACACACACACACACACACACACAGTTTGGGTTCTACTGATCAGCCAGAAGTTCTCCAAAGTGTTTGCTTTTGGGAAAGTTTGGAGAACGTGTGTGTGTGTTTTGGGGGAACAGTAGAACCCAGCAGTTCTAAACAGATGATGCTGCGCTAACTCACAGCAGCCAAGTGGGACTCTATCGTGTATGTGTGTGTGTGTGTGTGTGTGTGTGTGTGTGTGTGCAGCAGCTAGCGGGCTAAACTCGTCCCCTCTCTTTTCATTTCTCCAGCAGCTGCTGCTGACTCTGCAGAATCTGATGCAGTGAAGGAATCCTCTGAGCCCCTTCATGTGTTCATCCAGGTGACACAGCCTCACTCTGAGTTTCTGTGTTAAACTCTGTTGAACCTGTCAGGTCCAACTGCACCAAATACAGTTTGAATGGAGTTTAAATCACTGGTTTTCAAAAGGGGTCCAGGGTCCCCCAGGGGTCCTCGAGGGGTTCCCACAGGGTCCGGTGATCAAGTATGACATCAAACCAATTTAACCCACTGAAGCCTGAGCAAATTCACTTCATATCTTTTAAAAATCATCGGCAAAAAAAAAAAGCAATTAGCAAATTAGTGAAAACTTAGTGAAAGACTAATTCTTACTGCATACAAAACTCAGAAAAAAACAGAATGATTTATTTAAAGCTCAGATCAGTGAAGCCGGATCGATGTCAGATGCACTGAAACATGTCTCGGTGTAAGGGTCCCTGTAGGGCCAAAATACCTTGAAGTCACAGTAATCATCTTTCTGTCCAGTGCTGACTGCATGGAAAACCCCCAGGGGAGTCGAGTTTAGCCCAGGTACGATCTAAGATAATCCAAATCTAGTCTAATCTAATCTAATTTGATCTAATCTGATCTAGTTCAGTCCATCGGTACCTTTCTCCTCCAAAGTGAAAACCTGAAACAAACAGAGAAACAAGACTGGGAGAGGAAATCCCACAGCCTGGAGGTCTGAGGAGGAGGAGGAGGAGGAGGAGGAGGAGATGAGGAAGAAAAGATGAAGAGGAGGAGGAGAGGAAGAAGAGGAAATGAGGAAGAGGAGAGGAGGAGAGGAAGAGGAGGAGAGGACAAGAGGAGAGGAAGAAGAGAAAAGGAGGAGGAAGGGGATGAGAGGAGGAAGAGGATGAAGAGGAAAGGAGGAGGAGAAGAGAAGGGAAGAGAAGAGAGGAGGAGGAGCAGGAGGAGATAAAGAAGAAAAAATGAAGAGGATGAGGAGAGAAAGAAGAGGAGAGGAGGAAGAGGAGAGGAAGAAGAGGAGAGGAGGAAGAGAGGGAGGAGGAAGAGGAGGAGGAGGAGAGGAAGAGGACAAGAAGAGAGGAAGATGAGGAGGGAGAGGAGAGGAGCAGGAGGAGCAGGAGAGGAGGAGGAGGAGAGGAAGAGGACAAGAAAAGAGGAAGATGAGAGGGAGAGGAAGAGGAGGAGAGTTATTCAGCTGCAGTGAGAAGATGAAGCTGTGCTGCAGTGACTGAGTGTGAGCAGCAGGGGGCAGCAACACCCAGCCGGAACAGCAGCAGCACTAACAGGAGCATCATCATCATCATCATCCTCATCATCATCATCATCATCCTCATCAGCATCATCATCATCCTCATCCTCATCACATCATCATCATCATCATCATCATCATCCTCATCCTCATCCTCATCATCCTCTTCACATCATCATCATCATCCTCATCATCCTCTTCACATCATCATCATCATCCTCATCATCCTCATCCTCATCATCATCCTCACTCATCATCATCATCATCCTCATCATCCTCCTCATCTCATCATCCTCTTGACATCATCATCATCATCATCATCATCATCATCATCATCATCATCCTCATCATCCTCTTTACATCATCTCATCATCCTCATCCTCATCCTCATCCTCATCTCTTCACATCATCATCATCATCATCATCCCTCATCCTCTTCACATCATCATCATCATCCTCATCATCCTCATCATCATCATCATCCTCATCCTCATCACATCATCATCATCATCATCATCATCATCCTCATCCTCATCATCCTCTTCACATCATCATCATCATCATCATCATCATCATCCTCATCCTCATCATCCTCTTCACATCATCCTCATCATCATCATCATCCTCATCATCATCATCATCACATCTCATCATCATCATCCTCATCATCATCATCATCATCACATCATCATCATCATCATCCTCATCCTCATCATCATCACATCTTCATCATCATCATCATCATCATCATCATCATCATCATCATCATAACGAGCGCTGAGGCGGTCATGTGACATCTTTGACTTCTGTAGTCATTTTAATGATAATGAGTTTGTTCAGTCACACACAAGCTCATTAATATTCATGAGCCACACAGATGCAACATACATCCATATACAGCAGAGAGGAGGGTGTGTGTGTGTGTGTGTGTGTGTGTGTGTGTGTGTGTGCACGTCACCGACCATCCTGCCTTTGTCTTTCTTCCCTCTGTGCGTGTTGCTGCTTTGTGATTGGTCAGGGTAGAAGAAGGGGGCGGAGCTTTCCGGATGGAGCTGAGAGCTGCCGTAGCCATGCTGAGTCAGCCTGTCGCAACCTGCACACACACACACACACACACACACACACACACACACAGTCAGACATGCAGGAGAGAACAAAGACTGGTCAGACACACTGCAGGTATTTGTTCCTTTTCCCATAAACTATAAAACACACACACACACACACACACACACACACATACACACGTCACCAGTGATTCTGTCGGTCAGCATCATTCATTATTTTTGCTGCTAATCAATCAATCAATTAGCCAATCAAATATCACAGAGAATTAATTGACGGTGCACCAGGAGTCGTTACTCACACACACACACACACACACACACACACACACACACACACACACACAGCTGGGTTATCAGTGCTCACTGCAGCAGGTGTAACGCAGTCTGCAGTGGGCTGGGGGATTACAGGCGTGTGTGTGTGTGTGTGTGTGAGATAGAGCGTGTGTGAGTGTGTGTGTGTGTGTGTGTGTGTGTGTGTGTGTGCTGCATGCAGACCCCACTGCAGCTGACTCCAGTCTCTGTTCATGATCACCAGCAGCAGGACTGACTTTATTGTTTTTATTTTATTTTTTTATTTCATTTTGATTTTCATTTTATTGCATCTTTTATTTTATAATTTATTTACTTAATTTTATTATTTATCTGTTTTTTTTTTTTTTAATTTTATCACATTTATGAATTTTTATTTTATTTATTGTTAATTTTGTTGTATTGTGTTAGAGCTGCTGCAGCTAATGAAGTTGATGGAAGAAACGTTGGCTACGCTTTACGCTTCACGCCACGACGCCCTCTGATTGGTCCAGACAGACTGACGACAGGAACAGCTGCTAACAGCTGCTGAGCCACAAGAGGGCGCAGCAGCCACCTACCTACCCAAACCTGTGGGAGGGGGCGGAGTCACCACTGATAACGTCCAATCAGAGGAGAGATAACAGACCAATCAGGTGTGTGTTTCTTTAAGGAGGAGAGACAGAACAGCGACCTCATTTCATTTACCTCAAGGAGAGGAAGAGGAGAGGAAGAGAGAGAGAGAGAGAAAGAGAGGACAAAGAAGGAAACAGAGAGAATAATGACCTACATTCACACAGAGAGAGAGAGAGAGACAGAGAGAGAGAGAGACAGACAGACAGACAGAGAGAGGGAGAGAGAGAGAGAGACACACACACAGAGAGAGAGACAGACAGAGAGACAGACAGAGGGAGAGAGAGAGAGAGACAGAGAGAGAGACAGAGGAGAGAGAGAGAGACAGAGGGAGAGAGAGAGAGACAGAGGGAGAGAGAGAGAGAGACAGAGAGACAGACAGAGGGAGAGAGAGAGAGAGAGGGAGAGAGAGAGAGACAGTGTGGTAGAGCGAGGTCAGGATGAAGGACACAGTGTCTCCATCCATATGTTCACTGCCAGGAAATTATTCATTCTTTCACACACACACCTCCTGTGTGTGTGTGTGTGTGTGTGTGTGTGTGTGTGTGTGTGTGTTTCACTCTCTAAACAAAATTAATTTTAGTTCTTTTCATTTTTAATTTTATGGAGGATTTTTTGGGGTGATTTTCATGTGTTTATTTGTTTATTTAAGGAATTTGAAATATTTTCAGGTCATTTCTGGAAAAGAAGAAACATTTCCAACTCATCGTATTTTGTTCATTTATTAAATATTTGAAATAAATCTTAAATAAAGAAATAATAAATAAGTAAATAAATAAATATTTGTTGTTTTTTTTTATTTTATTTATTTTTAATGAATAAAATAAATGAAATATTATCAAATTATTCTTGGAGTCTCTGACGCTGAGCTCCACCCAGCAGCACTGATCACCCCCCTTCTGATGGATCATTTTAATACACATCTTTATTTTTCTATTGATTTTGCTGCTAATTCTCTGTTTGTTGTTGTTGTTGTTGTTGTTGTTTTGCTTGTTGCCTCTTTCCCGTGTTTTTCAAAGAAATCCAGAGACTTTGCTTCAGGATTCAAAGGCTAAATTGAGCTGTAAAAAAACAAATGAATAATAATAATAATAATAATAAATAAAAAAGATAATAAAGTCTGGTTGGCTGTCAGGGCGGGGCATGTTGACGTGGGTGGGGCCTGGGCGGTGGTCAGGAGGTCAGCAGGTGAAGCTGATCAGAGCTAATCTACAATACACAGGCTTAAGGTTTCACACACACGCACACATACATGCACACACACACACACACACACACACACACACACACACACACACTCAGTAAGATGTAATCCGTCCAGGTCAGGTGTGTGTTTGTCACCTGCAGCGGCAGCAGGACGGTGTTTAGTTGCCATGGTGATGACGCAGGTGTGTTCCGGCTCCACAGATGTTTAGTTTTCACACAGAATTTAGAAAATGACTTTTGTCGGGACGTTACGGCCTGAATTTCACCTCGTCCCAAAAAAATTCACGTGTGTGACGACAGGAACACGCCAGCCACGACAAACTAAAACCTTCCTCTGGCCTGTCACCATGGCAACAGCTCTCTGATTAGCAGAGACCAAAAATTTAAAAAAAACTGACGAGCTGTCTGAAACCTCCGGAGCAGATCGATTTGATTTCTGTCCAAAACACAGAAACGATGAGACGAGCCCAAACAGATTCACCAAAAACAAAACCCTGAAAAATTATTAAACAATTAAACAAACTGAAAATTAGCCAAATAAGAAAATAATTAACTTAAAATATTTAATTATAAAAAAATAATAAAAATATACACAATTTTTAAAAAACAAATTTCTAAAAAAAAAACCAACAAAAATCAGATAAATTTCTCTCTGTGTGTTTTGCTGTTTGAGTTCCGGTCCAGATCGTTTCTTCTAACATCTGACAGACAGAGACTGTCTGACTGACTGACTGATTGATTGATTGATTGATTGATTGATAGCCAGACAGATTTGACCTCTGACCTTGCAGGTCGTCCACGCTGCCAGTATTTCGTGATGCGGGGCGAAACACCAGACCCTGCAGGGGCTTCTGGGAAGTGTAGTGAACAGACCACTTCCTGTCCTCCTCCACGCCCCCTGCTGGAGAGAGAGAGACAGACAGACAGAGAGAGACAGACAGAGAGAGAGACAGACAGACAGAGAGAGACAGACAGACAGAGAGAGACAGACAGACAGAGAGACAGACAGACAGAGAGAGAGACAGACAGACAGAGACAGACAGGGAGAGAGAGAGAGATGATGTGGACATAATTAATGTCACACACACACACACACAGCAGTGCTGCCACCTCTGCCTTGATACTGTCTGCCTCAGCACTGTTCAAGGTGACCTCAGAGACAGAACACACACACACACACACACACACACACACACACACACACACACACACACACACACACACGCACACACACTAATGAAATGCATTGTCACACACACAACCACAAAAAAAAACATCCTCTGCACAGTGTGTATCATCACAGTCATGGTCCTGTACTCACACACACACACACACACACACACACACACACACACACACACACACACACACACGAACACGTGACTCGATTTTCTGAGGTTTTGTTGTTTGTTTGTTTGCAGGTTGTTTATTTATTTTATTCAGTTTATAGGACTGTGTGCACTTTCATAAGTTATTCACAAGAATGAAAAAATGAGTGCACCAGATTTAGCAGGGAAGCTAATTTCCATCTGCAGTCCTTACAAAACATTAAAACAGTCAACACAATAAAACAAACACACCTGCACATATCAGATACCAACACATACAACATAAACACTACAAGTAGGCACGTGTGTGTTCTACATGCCATACGGGCCATGTCACAAACCACACCATGCCACACATACATACAAACAACCTAAACATTCCTAATGTAAAATGCCATGTAAAAGTGCCAGTTAGGTCGTAGAAATTATTATTGCAGACTTAAAGTGCCAATGTAGGGTGCTTGTAAACCTATTAGCGTTATGATGTAAAGTGCCGATGCAAAATATTAAAGTCATGAAAGTTATTGAGATCATCAGATATACATAAGCATTATTGATTATTTTATAGACCAGGCAAATGTGTGAGTAGATGATTAGATTGTCAAAACTTGATAGTTTGTTAGAGAGAATGTTACAGTGGTGGTACTGTCTTGGCTTCCTGTCCAGTATTTTTAAGGCTTGTCCATACAAAGACTTGATCAGGACCAAAGTGGTTTGGTTGGCCTGCGCCCAGCATGGCATGCAGTATCTCATGTAACAAAGGATCATAGAATTCAGGTACATTTTGGCAGCTTCAGTTGTTAAAGAGCTCCTAATATGACGGAAATTCAGGATGTTAACCTTCAAGACATGAGTTATCTTCTTAATGTCTTTTAAATCTCAGATTTGAGTCCAGAGTAACTCCTAGGTACTTAAATTCATCAGTATTTTTTATCAATTGACCTTTCACAAATATATTTGGATACTCATCTTTTTTGTTTTGTTTGTTAAAAAAAAATAGCCACTGTCTTGTCCATGTTCAGCGTAAGACCCGCTCGGTCAAGCCACTCCGCCACTCTGTCCACAGCCTCACATAATTTGGCTGCAACTCCATTGTGATTTTTACCATGGGCAAATAGGACTATGTCATCTGCATACATTATTGTTTTTACATTAACACAGATTGTGGGGAGGTCATTGATATATATACAAAACAAAAGAGGACCGAGAATCGATCCTTGGGGGACTCCCGTAGTACAGGGTTGGAGAGTAGAGAGTTTGTCTTTGATTTTGACGCACTGGGAACGATCAGCCAGGTAAGATTGCAGCCATTTGAGGATGTTAGCAGAGTTTAAACTTGGCTGATTTGGAGAGGAGGACAGAGTGACTCACAGTGTCAAACGCCTTGCATAAGTCCAGGAAGACAGCTCCTACTACACCCCCTTTGTCAAGCTTTTCCCTGATGACCTCAAGGAAGTAACAACAGGCTGTTTCGGTGGAAACCAAACTGCATGGGGTGTAGTAATTTTTCTTTGTCAATATGAAACTTCAGCTGCTCTACAACTACTTTTTCAAGTAGTTTAGAGATAGCGGGAAGTATACTGATCGGCCTATAGTTAGTCACTTCCTGTCGGTCACCTGACTTAAAAACTGGGGTTACAATGGCTGACTTTGGGGCTGATGGAAACACACACTGATCTAATGACAAGCTGGTGATGTGCATTAGAGGCAGGGTGAGTGTGTCTTTATGTTTCTTAAGAAACACTGGGTCGAGTCCCCAGATGTCTTTGGCTTTGGAATTTGAGAGAGAAGCGACGATTTTAGTTACAGTTGTTTCATTGACATGGAAAAAGTACAACACAGTGTTGTCAGGTGCTTGAGCTCTAGGCGCCGTACATGGATGGGTGTTTGGGAAAGATCTACCCAGCTCAGACACAGAACTAATATAATGGGCATTAAAAACATTTGCCACCTCAAGGCGATCATTGATTGTATTGTGACCAGTTACTCTGAGCTCTAGTGGGCTGCTTTTGTATTGTGCCTTGCCAGATCATTTGTCCATGCAGTTCCAGATTATCTCGTTGTTTCCCTTTGCTTGTTGTATAACATCTAAAAAGAAGTTTGCTTTAGCTGCTCTGAGCTGCCCGGTCACGTTGTTTCTGAGGCTTTTAAAGACTAGTCGGTTGGTTTCTTGTCTAGATTTCACAGATTTTTTGAGTGCCATACCCCTGTTTTTTGTTAGCTGTCCTAGTTCCTCGGTGAACCGTGGCAGAGCCGCTCTTCTTTTATGCTTAAAAGGTTTTGTTTTTGTAAATTTAAGCCTTATCTAATGTTTTGTCACTTTGCAATGTTTCGACCTTTGGAGACAACATCACCTGTGTGGATGATGTCATCATCACCACTGATCCTGATCAACTGATCAATACTGACACACATCAGGATCAATACTGAATCGATCAGTGAAGTGATGCTCTCTGTGTCTGATGATGACGATGATGATGCTCTAAAACAGTGAACTGATCCTTTAAAATGATCCAATGAGTTCTGTGAGAGGCAGGTCGTCACGGTAACCGCTCTGTCCAGCAGCTGCACCAAGCCTAGCCAAGCGATGCTAACGTTAGCCACATGCTAGCTCAACACGTACAGTCCCGCCTGTCAAATGACGCTAAAACGCAAAAACGCTAAAACAATCAAATCATTTTTCCACACACAAACAGACGTTAGAAAATTAACATGAAATGACCCAAAATACAGAGACGAGCAAAAAGTTGCCAGAAAATGACAATTTCAGTAAAAACGTAAATTAAAAAAGACTAAAATGCTAAAATGACTGGGAAATGAGTGAGACGATGATGGAAAGAAAGAAAACAAAGAACAGATGAAACAACAAAGTGAAGATGAGGCTCCTGGTAGAAACTCAGTCCTGAGCCTCTGAATAAATAACACAAACAAACAAACAAACAAACAAACAAACAAACAAACAAATACATGTCGTCCTGTGCAGAAACACACACACCTCTCTCTCTCTCTCTCTGAGTGAGGCTCTCTCGCCCGCAGCAACACCACTGTTAACCAGCGCATTATCACTGAACACACACACACACTCACACACTCAGACTCACACACACACTCACACACACACACACACACACACACACACACACACACACGCTTTATCATTGTCGATATAGAATGCACATGCACACATATTATAGATTTAACATATAACATGCACACACACACACACACACACACACACACTCACACAATCACACACACACTCACACAATCACGCACACACACACACACACACACACACACGCTTTATCATTGTCGATATAGAATGCACATGCACACATAGTATAGATTTAACATATAACATGCACACACACACACACACACACACACACTTGGGATGATTTTAAGCACTGTAGGCTGCAATTTTATATGCACGTGCACACATACACATACACACGTGCACACACACACACACACTATACGCTGTACATATACAGTACATGCATTGATAGATAAGCACACACACACAGACATTTAATTGCCTTTTGATACAAGTTGCGCTCACACACACACACACACACACACACACACACACACACATGCACACACACACGTGCACTCTCTCTCTCACACACACACACACACTCACCTCTGGTCTTGCTGAGGTATTTCAAGACGGATTTGAACGCCGCTCCGATCAGAACCATGACTACACACACTCTCTCACACACACACACACACGCTGACACCCCCACACACACACGCCCCCACACACACACACGCAGTGTCCTGGTGGCTGCAGCAGTGAGAGAAAGAGAGGGAGATTTGGGGCGAGCGAGGCAGCAGCAGCTCCACTTGAGGCGACAGACACTCCTCCTCCTCTCTCTCTCTCTGCTCTCTGTCGGTGTCGCTCGCCCACAGTCTCTCTCTCCCCCTTTGTCACTCTGCCTCTCTCTGTTTCCCTCGATCTGTCTCACACACACACACACACACACACACACAC
>NC_043981.1:20653197-20655697 GCF_902150065.1 Myripristis murdjan
TAAAGGTGCTCCAGCTCAGCGCCCCCTGCTGGCCGCGTGCAGAGCCGCACTGTGGAGGGGCGGGGTGGGGTGGGGGGATTCCTGGAGCGAGGTACCAGTGAGATCAAAACTAAATTCCTGTTGCTGATGATTTCCTCCTGTAAGCTGATCAGCTGTGACAACAACCTCCAGAACACACAGAGGCTTTTAAACACAACAACCTGTGGTGATGACGATGATGATGATGATGATGATGACGGTGATGACGGTGATGATGATGATGATGATGATGACGGTGATGATGATGATGATGAGTAACTTGCTCAGTTTGTTTGATGCTGCTTGTTTTGCAGCAGGTGTGATGAAGGTGAGCTGAGGTTTGGTTGTTGCTGCTGGGAAATTTGGGCTCAAATCACAAAAAAGAAACTGGAGCTCCCAGGTGGATCACACGCTCACGACTCGCCTCCCTCCATCCTGATGAGTGGAAACAGCGTCTCTGTGATCAATCCTGTGATCAATCCTGTGATCAGTCATTTCCTGAGCACAAACACCTGGAACACCAGCAGGTCATGTGACCGGTCACCGGCTTTACGAGCTGACAAGGAGCACCTGAATGCAGCACGAGCTCACAGATTCCCAGCTGGTATCTCTCTCTCTCACACACACACACACACACACACACACAGATACACACACACACACACACACACACACACACACACACACACACACACACACACACAGCGGAGAGTGGGCGTAGTCTCAGAGATCCACATCTGTCTGCAGCAAACAGCTGCTATTCTGTCATCATTATTATTGTTGTTGTTGTTACATTTTTTATTTAATCAGAAGAAAATAAAATCCTCCAAAAACAATACAAGAAAGCTGCCAAAAGTCCCTTAAGATAGATAAATAAAAATCTAATAAAAAGACAATAAATTAATTTTGCTCAGAGTAAAAAAAAATCTATATAAAATATATAATAATAAATAATGGGTTGATGGACGATAAAATTTTGAGTATTTGTCGTTGCATGAATGCGTGAGTGTGTCCTGTCTATGTGACTCTTTCACACAAAGTTAATATTCATATATTATACAACAGGTTCACTTGACCGAGCAATCTGATTGGTCAATCAGACGTTTAGATGGTGCTCAAATGAGCATGACAGCAAGGCTAGCTGTGCTCAAATGAAAAATACCTCATCACTGAAAATATTACTCCGCCTATATCTCACTGCCCGAGTCTTTGGTGACCTAAGTTTGGATAAACGGCTGAACGAGGAAGACAAGACAGAAGAGAAAAAGGAGAGATACGCGAGAGTGACGAGTGAAGAGCTGGATCAGCTGGAGAGGTCAGGAAATGAAGCCAGTACGGCCCGGTCAACGTCTTGGGCCGTCAAATGTCTACAAGACTACCTGACAAACACCGGGCAAACGGCTGATTTCTCACCTGTAAGGAAAGAAGAGCTGAACAAGATCCTCCGTGAATTTTATGGAGCTTTAATTTCTATAATATAGAGAATGAAATGCCACAGCTCAGATTCAGCACCACGGACAGTACCTGCTGAGGCAGATTCAGCACCACGGACAGTACCTGCTGAGGCAGATTCAGCACCACGGACAGTACCTGTCAGATTTTCCACGGAGATGTGCTGCTGTAACTTTGTTCTTGTTATTAATGTGTTAATGTTATCAGTTATTAATTAGCCTATTAATCGTTATTAATTTGCTTATTCTTTATGATTTAATTAATTTGTGAATTTGTTTGCATCTGTACATTGAAATGAACATTTAATAAATCAACACATCTGTGAAAGCTGTGGTCTTTATTTCAGAGGTAAATTGATAAGAGCCTGAAAAGGTGATTCTATAACTCTGTTCAGCCTTAATGTGACTGCTTACTGTCCTTACTTTTGCTGCTTAGCCACATTAATCGGAGCTGACGTTAAATTGGAGTGACACACCCCCAGCTGAAATAAAACATCTGCCAGTGACTTTATGAAAAGACAGATGTTTATTGTGGCACTGACACTGGAAAGCAGTAGCCTGTATTTAAATATAACTGTTCATATCAGTTGGTTGTAGATAAAGATCAGCTGCTGTCACGGCAACTGTTAGATTGAAAATGACTGAGAAGTCAGGAGAAGTACAACTATCAGTCCATGAAAAAATGATTTTTTCCAGTGGATATTCTAGTTCAGCGATGCTAACGGCCTCATCGCTGTCATGACCATAATAACGATCAAACACACCCTCTCGTGTCATCTCGTGTTGCTGTTTATCATCCTAATCCAGAAATAAATCTAGCTATCTATCTAAAGAAAAAAATGCAGAAAATTTGCAAAAATAATAATAACAATAATAATAATAATAATAATAATAATAATAATAATAATAACAGCATAAATGGGAAAAAAGGTTCAAAAAATACGAAAATTTCAAAATTTCGTGAAAATTAAGGGGTAAAAATGAATCAGTGAATAAATATTTTCAGCGCTAAATTCAAGGCATCAACAGGA
>NC_043981.1:20663197-20670697 GCF_902150065.1 Myripristis murdjan
GCCGACCAGCGGCCGGACCCCGGCAAGGCGGACGGCGAGGGCGAGGACGGCGTGCTGCTGTTCGACGGCGGCGGCTACCGCTGCCTGATCTGCGGCTGGAGGAACAAGCTGAAGGCGCTGGGCATCAACCACGTGGTGCGCCGCCACGACATCCCCAAGGCCTACGCCGCCCACGCCGTCAAACGAGACGCCGCCTCCGCCGCCGCCGCCGCCACCGCCACGCCCAAACCCGCCCACAGCACCGCCGAGGAGGAGGAGGCCAGCAGCAGCGAGCTGCTGAAGGAGGAGATGGAGGCGACGGCCAAAGTCGTTCGATTCATCGCAAACCGCTTCGTCTGCCTGATCTGCGGCTGGAAGACCAAACTGAAGGGTGAGGTACTGCAAGTACTACTGCTCAGAGTACTACTGCTGAGAGTACTACTGCTGAGAGTACTCCTGCTGAGAGTACTACTGCTGAGAGTACTACTGCTGAGATAGTACTACTGCTGAGAGAGTACTACTGCTGAGAGAGTACTACTGCTGAGAGAGTACTACTGCTGAGAGTACTACTGCTGAGTACTACTGCTGAGAGTACTACTGCTGAGTACTACTGCTGAGAGTACTACTGCGAGTACTACTGCTGAGTACTACTGCTGAGAGTACTACTGCTGAGAGTACTACTGCTGAGTACTACTGCTGAGTACTACTGCTGAGAGTACTACTGCTGAGTACTACTGCTGAGAGTACTACTGCTGAGAGTACTACTGCTACTGCGAGTGCTACTGCTGAGAGTACTGCTACTGCGAGTGCTACTGCTGAGAGTACTCACAGTACTCGAAGATGGAAATTAGCTGCTCGCTACAATCCTACATGAAAGTTTCTGTCCCTGATTTCTTTATCAAAAATGAATAAATACAAATACAAAATACTGCTACTTAGAGTACTGCAACTTAGAGTACTAATGAGAGTACTACTACTTAGAGTACTACTTAGAGTACTGCCACTTAGAGTTCTAATGAGAGTATTTCTACTGTGAGTACTACTGAGAGTACTGCTACTGCAAGTACTACTAACAGTACTGCTACTGTGAGTACTACTCAGACACTTTAAATTGTTGAAACTTTATGGTTCTCATTGGCAGCCTGACTGAAATGACTTCTTGGTTTTATTGTGTTTGTTTACTGTTTATTACTGTTTATTTATTTATTTATTTGTATTTATTTCTGGTCAGTTGAGTCTAAACGGTCCTCACTTCAGTCAACCCTGAATTTTGTGCACTGCACCTTTAAGATCAGTTAGATCACTGTCAGTGAAACGTTTGAATGTCAGCTAACAGTGTGTGTGTGTGTGTGTGTGTGTGTGTGTGTGTGTGTGTCCAGGCTTCGCCATCAGCCACGTGGTGCGCAGCCACGACGTGGAGCGTCCGTACGGCTGTAAGGAGTGTGGGCGGAGCTTCTTCCTGCCCAGCCACCTGCAGCAGCACGTGCGGGCGCTGCACCGGCCCGGGCGCTACGCCTGCCCCTTCTGCTGCTTCAGGTCCCACTTCCTGGGCGGCTTCCGGCGCCACTGCAGCCGCTGCAACGCCCGCAGCCAGGAGGAGGGCGGCGAGGGCGAGGGCGAGGAGGGGCCCGACGAGGACGCCGCCGACGCCAAGGAGTAGAAACAATGAAACCGGTCATTCGTTGGCTGCTGTTAAAGGGACAGTCCACCGTTTTGGACAAATTCTCCTTTCCCTCCTCCACAGAGTCCAGATGTTGGACACCGTTTCCACCTCTGGACGTCCACTGGCTCACTTCCTCTTGGTAGCATTTCCTGTTAGCTTAGCATTAAGACTTGAAGTCTATGGGAGTGGTTAGCCTGGTTCCATCAAAGTGGTCAAGACGACCACATGTGGTGTTAACCCTTTGAAACCCGGATGGATGTCAGATTCCCTGTTGACCTGCTTGTGACAGGCGCCTGAACGCAGCATGTGACCCAGTTTGCCTTTTTGTTTTTGTTTTGTTTTGTTTTTTGTTTTTTGAAAACATGGGAAAATAGACAATGGGCAGCTTAATAAGCAATGACCCCAAAAATTTGAGAGAAATAACAAAAAAAAGTTATAAGAAAATGACTCGGAAATTAGCTAAAGAAAGGAAAGAAACAAGAATACAAAGGAAAAACAAATCTGAAATTACGTTTAAAAAAAAAAGCCCTGAAAATTAAAATAAAATGAAGAAGAAAATTACCTTAAAATTAGACCAAAAAGTTGTTTCCCCCACATGTAAAATAATTTTAAATATAAAATACAATAATTTTAAAAAATTGTAAGATATTTTTGCTTTTTTTATTTTCTGATAATTTTCTCTTGTGTTTTCCCTCTTTTTTATTTTTCAGGTCTTTTTGGTTCATTATTATCATTATTATTATGGTTCCTGGTATTATTATTTTTTTACAATAAAGTTTCTGGAGGCTGCAGCTCCACCTGGTGGCTCATTCATGCAACTGCACAGCCACACAGACTCCCTGATCTATTGATGTATTGATGTATTGATTAGAGCCTGACCAGGGAGGTTTTTCTGATCAGGAATGTTTTGATATTTCATGTTTTTGTATCTGATGAACATTTTGTGTGTTTGTGTGTGTGACTGCACAGGTTTGTGTGTGTGTGTGTGTGTGTGTGTGTGACCTTACAGGTATGTGTGGTTTTATGTTTGCAAGTCAGTCACATGGTTTATTGTTTTTATTTTTTTCTTCTGTGGTGAATTTGATGATGTTTATAATAAATTCTTGGTGAAGATGAAGGACGGGTGGGTTTCTCCTCATGTTAGGACAACAGAGTGATCCCTCTGTCAGCTTATTAATTATCTCTGATCACACACACACAGACTTCCTAAGTTATTTTATTATGTTATAGCAAATTATAATATTTTGTTTGCTCAGTGGTTCGGCTGTGCCTCCTCAGAGCAACAAGGTTGTGTGTTTGAATCCCAGCCTGAGAGCTGCTTCCAGATCAGCAACTACACACAGAGAGTCCAGAGCTCAAATTTACGGAGGAGAAAAGTCACAAATCTAGAAGAAAGAAAATTAGAATTTACAAGATTAAAGTTGTAAATTTGAGAAAAAAAAACATATTCTCTGAGATTAAAGTGGTAAATTTATTAGAAAAAGCTCGAGTCATTAGGGTTAGGGTTAGTAAAGACTGGAAAGTCTAAGAGACGGAGCTTCTGAGAGAAGCTCCTGAGGTCGAGGGTTCAAGACCAACCAAAGTAACTTTTGAAAACCATCAACCCACAATAAAGACTAAAAAGCCTAAGAGACAAACCACAAGGCTGTAAGAGTTTGTGGCTCCAGGTGTTTGTCCTCTGCATGGAGGTCTTGAGGTTGTGGGTTCAAGCCTTAGGAAAGCTCTGAATTTTGAGAGCAAACACCCCAAATAAAAACTGAAAAGTCTCAGAGACAAAGCAAACACCTGCAGGACTCGGTGGCTCCGGGGGTTTGTCCTCTGCATGGAGGTCTTGAGGTTGTGGGTTCGAGCCTTTGGAAAGCTGCTTCTTTTGGAAGACCTCATCCAGAGTAAAGACTGAAAAGTCCAAGAGACGAAGCAAAAACCCGCAGGACTCGGTGGCTCAGAGTGTCGGTCCTCTGGCTGAAGCTCCGCAGGTCGTGGGTTCGAGTCCGAGGGCGTCTTTGACTTTTGAAGAGCGACGTCCAAAGGAACGCCTGAAAAGCTCCAACAGCAACACGGACGTCGCTTGTCCTGGGTGGCGTGACGTGTCGGTCGACCGCAGGAGCCTTTTGAGGCAGCGGGTTCGAGCCCGGCTTCGCTGCTCAGTGGATTTTGACAACTTTCTTTGTTAGCCTTAACAAGCTCAAACAGTGACCTGCGGCTAATCAACTACTTCTTTCTACTACTTTATGAAACTTCTTCCAACTTTCTTAAAACGTCACGGCTTCCCTCTGTTCAGTAAAAGCTCAGACAGGCGGCGTTTTCCGCTTCATAACCCCCTGCTGACGGACCTCCAGAAGGCCGGGGGAGGACACGGCCCTCCCCCGACCCCGCCACTGCGGGGAGCGCCGGTTACCAGGAGCGGAGAGGGGAATCGAACCAGCCGCTGGATCAGCCACTGCTGATGTTGGTAGGAACGTTACCATCGCGCCACCAGCCCACAGGCACACTCACAGCTCTTCTCCGGGCGCTTTTAAGTCTTCGCTCCAGACGCGGACGCTCAAAATTCACTGAGCGGCGAAGCCGGGCTCGAACCCGCCACCTCAAAAGGCTCCTGCGGTCGACCGACACGTCACGCCACCCAGGACAAGTGATGTCTGTGTTGCTGTTGGAGCTTTTCAGGCGTTCCTTTGGATGTCGCTCTTCAAAAGTCAAAGACGCCCTCGGACTTGAACCCACGACCTGCAGAGCTTCAGCCAGAGGACCGACACTCTGAGCCACCGAGTCCTGCAGGTGTTTGCTTCGTCTCTTGGACTTTTCAGTCTTTACTCTGGATGAGGTCTTCCAAAAGAAGCAGCTTTCCAAAGGCTCGAACCCACAACCTCAAGACCTCCATGCAGAGGACAAACCCCCGGAGCCACCGAGTCCTGCAGGTGTTTGTTTTGTCTCTGAGACTTTTCAGTTTTTATTTGGGGTGTTTGCTCTCAAAATTCAGAGCTTTCCTAAGGCTTGAACCCACAACCTCAAGACCTCCATGCAGAGGTCAAACACCTTGAGCCACGAACTCTTACAGCCTTGTGGTTTGTCTCTTAGGCTTTTTAGTCTTTATTGTGGGTTGATGGTTTTCAAAAGTTACTTATTTGGTTGGTCTTGAACCCTCAACCTCAGGAGCTTCTCTCAGAAGTGAATCACCCTCAGCTTCAGAGTTTGATTTTTGGAGCTTTAAAGTTTTTATTTGAGATGTTGCTTTTCAAAGGAGCCTTCCATCAGGCTCGAACCCACGACCTGCAGGTGTTCAGGCAGAGGAGCGACACTCTGAGCCACAGAGGCCTGCAGGTGTCTGCTTTGTCTCTTGGACTTGAAGACGTCAAACTCCTCACCTTGATCATCTGGTCTTGTATCATATGAAATGATATCAAGGTGTGCAAACACAATGTATGTGGCTGGTTGGTACAGACTTTTATTTTGCTTACTCAGTGGGCGTGGCCTCTCCATTAAAGCTGCTTTTTCATTGGCTGGGGCTGGGTCACACTCCATGCTGATTGGTGAATCCACAGGCTGTGTGTGTGTGTGTGTGTGTGTGTGTGTGTCAACAGTAATCAATAGCCTCATTGTCCCAGCAGGCAGCTGTCATGTCTCATTAAGTATTCATATCATCATTACTTATTTAAATCATCTCATTAATTAATTAACGAGCTTCAGGATCCTGTTGAAAGTGTTTCCATCTTTCTGGGACGAGCAACCAGGAAATGCCCACACACAGCTGATGTTTTCTTTCTGTCTTTTTTTGTTGTGTACTTGACATTTTTCTCCGCTCACACACACACGGAGCTCATGGAATAAATGTTCTGCAATGAATCTGTAAATAATTTCAGGACAAACGGCTGCTTTCCCAGAGGTGAGTCTGCTCGCTGTCCAGGTGTGCTGCTGCTCACAGTCTCTTCTTCTTTTTGTATTTTGAATTTTTGAATTTCTTCAGGCAGGAAGGTCCCACTGACGGACAGTCCACCTGAAGCTGAAACTCATTTTCAGTTAAAGTGCAATTAAAATGAAGAGATACAGACCAAAATGCTTTTGTTATGTTAAATCGTTTAACCGTAGAAACCTGAGCAAATTCACACGCTGCCTGTCAGAAACATGGGAAAACAGCTTTAACAGAAAACATGGAGAAAAATCATCAGAGCATTAGTATCATTAATTCATTCATTTTGAGAAAATCAGAGGAAATTTAAAATAAAATTACCCAAAATTAGCCCCCTGCAAAAATAGAAAGAAAAACAGAAAAATAAAGATTTAAAAATTACAATAAAACTCTATTTATGATTATATTTATAATATATGTCAGTTAATATACACAATAATGTAACATCAAGAGTCATGTTGTGTGATGTTTGTGTTTTCAGGTCTGACACACATCATGGATCTGGACAGCATCGGTAACACACACACGGTTCTGCTAGGTTCTGCTAGGTTCTCCTCTCTCCTGTTCTCTTCTGTTCTGTTGCTGTATCTGGGTTCTGTTCTGTCGGGTCTCTTCCCCTCCTCGTGTCCTCAGGTCCTGCGTGTGTGTGTGTGTGTGTGTGTGTGTGTGTCACTACCAGAAGCAGACAGCAGGGGGCGCTGTGGCTGCTTCAGGTGTATTTACCTGACAGCCGAGCAGCGGGGAGCAGCCACACAGCCGCTCTGCTGTTTGTTGTTGTTGTTGTTGTTGACTTGTTGTTGTTGTTGTTGACTTGTTATTGTTGACTTGTTGTTGGTGTTGTTGTTGTTGTTGTTGTTGACTTGTTGACGTTGTTGTTGTTGTTGTTGACTTGTTGTTGTTATTGTTGTTGACTTGTTGTTGTTGTTGTTGTTGTTGACTTGTTGACGTTGTTGTTGACTTGTTGTTGTTGTTGTTGTTGTTGACTTGTTGACGTTGTTGTTGTTGTTGTTGTTGACGTTGTTGTTGACTTGTTGTTGTTGTTGTTGTTGTTGACTTGTTGACGTTGTTGTTGTTGTTGTTGTTGACTTGTTGTTGACTTGTTGTTGTTGTTGACTTGTTGTTGACTTGTTGTTGTTGTTGTTGTTGTTGTTGTTGACTTGTTGTTGTTGTTGTTGTTGTTGTTGTTGTTGTTGTTGTGTGCAGAGGCGCTGAACGAGATCCGGCCGTCCGTCTACAGAGCCGCCATGAAGCTGCTGGAGCTGCAGAGGCTCTGCTACAGTGAGTGTGTGTGTGTGTGTGTGTGTGTGTGTGTGTGTGTGAGTGTGTGTGTGTGTGTCGGCCTCATGTCCCTCCGGAGTCACCGTCCATCCAGCAGCACTGATGCTGGATGCTAAAACACGGCAAAATTTGGGCTGTCAGTGAAAATTTAGTAGACGTCTAACTGTCGCCCAAATGCAGCTTAGCCATCAGTTAGACACAGCTACTGAACAACTACTATATACATCTAACAGACTGAAAAATAATGGACTGAGGATTCTATTTATTCCAATACAAGGAAAACCATCCAGACAGATTAAATGTAAAGAATTTATTATTAGAACTTGTAAAACACTAAACAAAAACAATGATAGAAGATATAAATTATATAACACTTCAAATTAGGATCATTTTAAAACAATACAAAAAAATATATAATGAAATAATACAATATTTAACAGGAAAACAAGAACAAGATTTACAATAATTAAAAATTTAAAAAATTAAAAACTTAAAGATACCTTAAAAATAACAACAGCAACAACAACAAAAAACAAAACAATGGGAAGCCACCCTACTTATTTCTTATTTCATGACTGTGAATAGCCTGGTCTTCTCAAAAGGCAGCTTCTCGATTGGCCCACCACCCTTCATGTTAAATTTTGCCATCAGGCCATTGGTTAAAACCCTAAAACAA